>NW_025401116.1:0-300000 GCF_011075055.1 Mangifera indica
TTATCGGTGTGGCACATCCAACGATTCAAAGTGACGTAAACGATTACATCCACTCATTCACAATCATTGTGTAGCTCAAAAAATCACCATCGCTTAATGATGGTTTGATTATCAGGACCAAGCAGCGCGAGCGTGGGCGTGAGGCGTGAGAGTAGTCAAGAATATGTTCCCCCTCCGCCCACCCAAAAAGCGCAAACTTCCAAAAATTCCACCTCACCAATCCAGTCCACCCCACTTTTACGTTCCACGTGGCACCGCGTTTTCTCTCTATCTCACTTTATCGCGTTTTACTAGTCTTTTCACTCTGCCGATTTCAACCCTCGCGGGTTTAAAACTTTATCTTTAAATACTGCAGCTGATTTGTTTTTCTTTCGTTTTCCCGATAAAGAAAGTTACGGAAAAAGAAACTATCTGTCAAGCCAGCATAATTATCAGGCGAGCGAACCTGAAAGTTCATTTCGTTTTGTTGTCAGGTTAGATGGATTTTGCCCTCTATGAATCGAATACCTCGAATTTTCACTCATAGGGAGAAAACCGCCGCCGACAGGGCCATGGACCCGAGGAAGAAGAGGCGGAAACCTCGGCTCGAACGGCGCAATGCGGCCAAGAACTTTGAGTACGATGCCTCGTCGTCGTCGTCATCTCTCGATTATTCGTCATCTTCAGCTTCGCTAATCACGCGATCGCTCGACTCATCGGATCGGACGAGCTTCCGTATCGAAGGGGTAGATGGAGAGTTCGAGCGGATTTGTCTGAGCTTAGGCTTGTCCGGTCCCGAAGATTTTGCGATCCCAGTGGCGGCGTGGGAATCGAGAAAAATCAGGTCGTCTTCGGATCTTTTACCGAGGTCAAGATTGAACCAGTTGGAGAGTCCGAAGGAAACGGAGGAAATACAGAGTGAAGCGGTTATGGTCAGTGAGTTAAGTGATAGGGTTTTGGATAGTGTTAGAGTTAGCGACACAGCTGTGTTGACACGGAATGAGTCGGCTGAGTTAAGAGCTTTGCCAGCTGAATGTCCTTGTGATACTGGCGATGGTGTAATTAAGAAGAGCACTCACTTGACTCGGAACGAGTTGGCCGAGTCAAGTCCGCACTGTAATGTTAACCGTAATAATCATTCTGGAGGAATCAAAGGGTCAGGCCGCCGTTATTGAAACCGCCGCCGGCAATGACTTTACCGGTGATTGATGACGCGTGTTCGACGTGGGACATCTTGAAAGCTTTTTCACCTGAAGATGATATAATGCATCCAGTTTTGGATGGTAGCGCTTTTAGTTCATCTGACGAAGAAGTTGAGGAAGAACACAAAGGAAAAGTTGAGAGGGGAATTGTTAAGAGAGAAGAGGAGATTGTGTTGTCAGAAACTTGTTCATTCACGACTTCGAATGATGATGATTCTTCAAGTACTACTACTGAGCCCACAAATATTTCCCCCAATGGGAGGTTTAGAAGGGCTATATCCTATTGGGAGAAAGGCGAGCTTCTGGACGTGGGACGTTTGGATCGGTGTACGAAGGGATTTCTGAGTAAGCGCTGAAATATTGTTTATATGTTGCTTCAGTTTCTATATCCTGAAAATTAGAGATTTAGACTTGTTTGTTTATTGCTTCTGCATATTGTTTTAGTACGTAACTGTTGGTTTGAGAATTAGCCCTTTTATTCTTCAGATTTCTGGGTGGTCTTCTCCAGAGTTGAGACTCATTTTATTGACAAAATTCATATCTCATGAGACTCATTTTATTGACATAATTCATTATCTCATGATTTTGTGCATCATGCTTTAACAGTTGTTTTTTTTTTTTATGATGAAGCTTAATTGTTGGAAGATCAAATTAGGAATTGAATCAAGGTGCTATCACACCTTCTGTTCCTTTTGTGTGAGTGCAGTGCTCTGATGGTATTTTATGTATTCATTTTCTTGCAGTGATGGATTCTTTTTTGCTGTTAAGGAAGTTTCATTACTTGATCAAGGAAGCCTGGGAAAGCAAAGCATTTACCAACTTGAGCAGGTGAGACAGGCTAACCTCTGTGCTGCTGTAATTGTTTCATTCTCCATGGTTCCCTATCTTGTAAATGAAGGGACAAATTGTATGCGCCTACAGAGAATTTTCTAATTCTTGTCGCGTGTTTAACTTTTGCAGGAAATAGCTCTTTTAAGTAAGTTCGAACATGAAAACATCGTTCAGTATTATGGCACAGATAAGGTAATTGAATGTGTTGTTTTCAATTTATTTTAGATGTTCTTCAACTTTGGACATGATTGCAGGTGCTATCAAAGTAAACAAATTGTGTGTCCTTTCCTTATGAGTACATATATCTTTTAGAAGTTCTTTCCTTGTGACTTATGCCATCTGATACTTAATTTTGGTGGAGCGCACCATGTACATGATTTTAGAGGAAATAACTACTTAGGCATCCCTATTTTAGGAACACCAGCTTAATCAGAAAGGAAGAAAAGATGCAGACCCTTTGTTATGCTGTTTTGGCTGTCTCTAGCTGTTAGATCTGCAAAACCAGTATTCAGTCGTTGGTACATTGTAGAGTAATTTTTTTTTTTTTAAGTTATATGAAGTCATATCTTCCCCTCTAATGAATTTTTGGTTTATTAATGATATTCCATGGGTGTTTGACTAGCCTATTAAAATTTTGTACTCAGATACTTAAAGTACGAAGATCCCCATGTGGACAGCTACTTCACCTTTATGCACATCTTTTAATCACTGCTATTTATAAAATTACAATCTTGTAGGTGAATCTGAGTTTGTTTGCAAATTTTGTAAGAACAGCCCTTTGCATATTCTGTATGCCCCTACATCTAAAGGCGTAGATGATTTTTGAAAACTAAATCCAATTAGCTCTACAAGATGAGAAGAATAAATCCATCTGGCATTCTGGTAAATATGCAGTTAATTATGATGTCCAGAATAATGAGCTTTGGGATCAAAATGTAGGAAAGAAATAGGTAATGATATTTTGTTTTGCTCTCTACATCATCATGTGTAAATCAAAGCTTGCTATCTACTGAGTATTGGCTCTTCTTTCTATCTTCAAAAGTACTAGGGCTGTTATATCATAAAACATTAGATAATGTATTTGATTACTACGCACTCTGCACATGTCTTTACTCTGTTTCATTGGCTTTATTGGATAATGTAGAGTAGTGGTGTCCTGACGTGTTCAACTTTCTCATTTTTTCCCTGTGTTTAATGGTTTTTGCAGGATGAATCAAAACTATATATATTTCTTGAGCTTGTAACTAAAGGTTCCCTGTTAAATCTCTATATGAGGTATCATCTTCGAGATTCCCAAGTCTCTGCTTATACAAGACAGATTCTGCATGGTTTGAAGTATCTCCACGACCAAGGTGTGGTTCACAGGTGATAAAAGTGTATCTATTATTTACATATTTTTTTGCAATTAATGTGCTTATCATTATTGCAAAAAAAGGGAATATCGTGCTATTTTGCCTGCTTGTTGCAGAATTAGCTTTTCATGCCCCAATGGGGCTTTAATTTCATATTTTTTGGTGTTCTTCTGTTGTACAGTGGAAGTCGTTTTGTTTTTTCTTTCTTATGGCCTTATACAATCGTTACTATTTGATTTTCTGATCATCTGTGTTTGATCTTTTAACTCAATGTTTGCCATACTGAATTTAGTGAAAGAGCTCTTTTTTGCAATGTTGGGTGCGTGAATTACAAGTATCCATGTTTTTTGGCAATGGCTATTACTAAATTTGTCTGCTTTCCTTTTTACCTGGCACAAGAATTATAGCAATGTTGTACAGAAGTAATGCTTCTGCAACCTTTGGATCTGAATTGCTAGCTGATCATAAATGTTAAGGATGCAGATTAGGACCCATATAAGCTAGGTTTATAATTGGTCTAGCTGTGGAATTTTTCCATTCATTGATGGCATTGGCCTGACATTCCCTACAGCTTTTGACCAGGGCTAATTTTTGTTCTATTTCTGTGTGTGTGTGTCTGTGTTTGTGTCGAGTCTTGATTAGAATATAAAAGTGGTTCACTCTTACAATATATAGTGCCCACAACAATTGCATGAATACTCACATTTCACGTGCAATTTTCTATTTTTTTTGTTTCAGGGATATTAAATGTGCAAATATATTGGTTGATGCAAGTGGTCATGTGAAACTTGCTGATTTTGGATTGGCAAAGGTTTTTTTTCTCTTATTCCTTGTTGTTTTAACTTCTCATTTTTTGCAGCTTCTTAAATTGTTATAATTTCTTCTACTAATCATGCTTAATATTCAGGCCACCAAATTGAATGATGTTAAATCTTGCAAGGGAACTGCATTCTGGATGGCCCCTGAGGTTTGCATCTTTTTATTTTTTGTATTGAAGAACTATAAATTGTGCTTGTATTTAAAATAACTAGAACTAATGAAATTATAGGGCTTTGAAGAATTTATGGCTAAAACTTTATTTGCTGGTATGGAAATGTTATTGGTTACATTTGTCATGATTGGCTGAAGCAAATTTATGGTACACTATTTGACCTTATGCGGTTGCATTTTGTTCTGTACTATATGGTGTCTTTATGACGTATCAATTAGGTAGGGGTTGTTAAATTTTGAATGTTTTTCTTTTAACAATAATTCAAAGTACTTCACTTGATTTGGTGTTGGTAGTTTTCTTTTCCTTTATCAACTACTGCCTGAAAATACATAATTTAAGCATCAAATTTTCTGTTTTCCAAAATTCTGGTTGTGCTGATGGACATGCTGTCTTATTTACAACTGCTATATGTCCACATTGAGGAAAGTCGCATGAATCTTTGTGTCTGGCATATCTGTCACAGCTCTCCACTTCTTAGTGATTTGCACATAACGTGATATTAAATGGAAACTTTAAATTTTTTTGGGGTCATCCTTGGGGAACTTGCACATATGTCTCTTTTCACTCCTAGTAATCTGCTTCAGAGGCTTGATCTTTCCAATAAATCTGTGACATCAATGGTGATGCTATGGTTATAGTGCTGCATTTTTTGTGGTAAATATTCTGCAATTTGAGTCTTCATTGTCTTTTCGTATTCTTTTTCTCCATTTCATCTTGGATCTTCTCTGTTTTCTTATTGGTCTAGTCTATCTCTGGAAACATACTTTCTGTATGGTATTTCTATTCCTTTCAGACAATTTTTTCACTTTGTGGTATTTTCCTGTTGAACATATTGCCTATATGATGGAGATCTTGTCTGATGATCTCCTTGAGCTGTTTCTTAATTTCAAGCTGTGCATTTGCAGGTTGTTAATAATAAGAACCAAGGATACGGACTTCCGGCTGATATATGGAGCCTTGGGTGCACTGTGTTGGAGATGTTAACCCGTCAGCTTCCATATTATCCTTTAGAATGTGTAAGTGCCCTTGTGATTGAATATTGTAATTACAAATGCCATTATAATGGTACCAAAATGGTTTTCAGATATCGAAGATTCATGCTCTTAATTGGTTGATTGTCTTTTATTCAGCATGTAGTTTCTGTTGAATATTGTTGTGTGTGTGCACAGATATGAAGAGAGATTTTCTTTGGTTAGGAATGTCTTGATGTAATTATATCAGGACTGTATTTGAATACCTATTGATTCCTTCATTGGACCAGTGCTGATTAAATATTGTTTTAACATAATTATACTAGGACAGTCTTGACTAGAGAGCTACTATATATATTGTTTACTAATCCAGTTCAAATTAAATCCATATTTATGTAAAGATGGAGCTTAGATTTTAAATTCTGTCATATATTAATGACCATTACTTTTGGAATTTTAACATTTTTATTGTAATGCTACAGATGCCAGCATTGTTTAGGATTGGGAAAGGTTTACCACCCCCTATTCCTGATAGTCTCTCAAAAGATGCACGGCATTTTGTCTCCCAATGCCTAAAAGTTAACCCCAACAATCGAGCTACTGCTGCACAGCTACTAGATCATCCATTTGTGAAGAGACCACTTTCCACATCCTCAGGCTCAGCATCTCCTTTTTTAGTCAGGCGGCATTGAAAAATTGAAAGTTGGCGAGGTATTTATCACTTCTGTTTTTCAGTACTGTCCTATGTCTGTCCTCTCGTTGACAGTGGAAATTAAAGAAACCACAGTTGATGTGAATCCTTGCATGTTTTCTTGGGGTGCACAGAAACCAGAAGGAGTTGTGCATATTTTTTAACTCTGTAAAATCGATATATGATGTAACTGTGATGATGATAAATGTGTGACATTTATGAATTAAGGGGCCACTGGGTAATATCAATCTTGGGCCAGGATTCTCAAAGTAATTTTAACAGTCTGCTTGATTGGGCCACAACTTTTAACGGTATCTCAGATTATTGACCTTTGCACTCACTCAAATTATTGTTTACGTCTTGAAGACATCTTTTAAAATTGTGAAGTAAGCACGCCCTTGCATCCTCAAGTTATTTGGTCTGTGTAGAAGCAAAGGCTGCTGAATTCTCAAGTGTTCTATGGGATCTGGGCATGAGTCTCCCTTTCTACGTGAGAAACCTGCCCTTTAATTTTTCTGTTGTATTTATCAGCTGCTGTGGACAATGTGTTCGGGCGCCCCATGTTCACTGTATTAAGCCCTTTGTAATTTATTTAATTTCTTTATTGAAACTAAAGTTTGTATTGTGATTGTATTTGATTAACTTATTTTTTTCAATTGTCTGTAGTCTCGGAAAGATGTTCAAATAGCTCTTCCATTTGCTTCCAGTTTTAATGTGTCAACAGAGAAAATTTTATTAATAAACATTTGAGTCAGGTAAAAGTACTAACACCTTAGCGTTTGAATCAATGAAATCAAAGTAAGGCAGTCATAGCTCGTTTTCGTCATCTGACTAATGTTGTGCGGTGGAAAAGGTCGGTGGGTTTGGTTTCGTGTAGAATTTGAGTGCCGGCTTTAAGTTGAATGCGACCTCTTTAAGTTGACAGCTGGATCGAGTTTGTCTAGTAGTTTCTAGTTTCTACCAAAATATAGAATTCAAAGTTTTAGAGTAGGTCTGGGACTGGGACTGGGACTGGGACTTCGTATTATATCGAATTTAATGGTGATATTATTTTTCTTTATTAAAAATAAAATAATTCTACCTCTTAATATCTTTGAAAAAATGTTTGTGTCAGTAACGAAATTGTATGTTCATACCAAAAAATTTTTTGTTTAAAAATATTTTTAAGGAGTTTTTCATGGGCTAGTTTGCAGAAAAGGGCTTGGTAATCTAAAACCCAGTCCAGTAAGTGTTAAAAAAAAAAAGAAAAAAAAGGGGCTAAAAGACTTATCCCTACTCAAGGATTTACTCTTTAACTTTTAAAATTCGAATATTTACCTATAAATAAATTTTTATTAAAAATCTCAGTAAGAGTTAGAAATAAAATCGTTATTTATTAACAAAATTTTAAAAAATAAAGTTTTATCACATTTTCTTTTTCAAGTTTAAAAATCTTATAATTTTTCTCCTAATTTAATATTTAAAAAGTGACAAATACCTCTTAGGGTTTATGCTTATTCTCTCTGACTTCAATTTGCCCTCTGTAACTGTCAACTGTTCTCTCTTCTGTCTTATCTCTCCCTCTGGTCTTTGTTCTTTTTCTTTTTGATTGTCTTTGATCGAGATGAAAATGAACGGTTTTCATTTGAGATGAAATTGAAGAGGGAAAAAAGAGAGATTGGAGGAAAAAGATAAGATGAGAGGGGGGACAACTGACGACTTGAAAGGGCAAATCAATGATCAAGAGAAGAGAAACAAACCTTAGGGGGTATTTATCGTTTTTTAAACTTTAGGTTAGGAGAAAAATTATAAGATTTTTAAATTTGAAGAGAAAAATATGATAAAATTTTAATTTTTTAAATTGTTTAATAAATAATGATTTTATGCCTAATCTTAATTAAAATTTTTAATAGAAATTTGTTTATGGGGAAGTGTTTAAGTTTTTTAAAATAGGAGGGTGAAAGTCGACAGTTTCACTATACCTTGGGTGGGATCAAGTTATTTGGCTTAAAAAAAACGACATGGTGGCGTAAAAATGACAGCCATGGGCACCAGATTCAAAGTTCATCTTCCAAACCCAGGCTGACAATAAAAGGGCAGCCCTCTCTCTCTCTCTCAGCACCTCCACACGCAACTCAACGCAACCCAACCCAACTTGCCCGCCAAGATCGGGTGTTTTCGCTTCCCCACTCTCCATCCCGATCCTCTCCGCCTTTCCCTCCATCTATCTCCAATCACACTTTCAAATATCCTCTCTCTATCATTCCCTCCCTCGCTATCTTAAACAACCTTTCCCATTTTCTTCGTATATAAAATTTCCAGGTCTGTTTGATTCGATCTTAGCCTTTGATTTGATTTCTAGTGTTTATGGATACCGATTCGTTTTCTCTTTCTTTCTCATTGCGTACCGTTTTGCGGCTCTGCATTTTGAGAATGAAGATTCAGATTTTTAATATTGGCTGTCTTTTTCGGGTTCTAGGGTTCGATTTTGATATCTTAATTGTTTTCTTTATGCTCCCAAATTTTTTATGTTTTGTTGGTAAATATTATGCTTCTGAATGTTTTACGTACTATTATTTTACCATTTTAGGTTTAATTGTATGTTGACATTTTTTCGTAATGTTTCAGAGGGTGGATTCCATCTGTTTAGAGTACAACAAAAATTTTAAATTGTATTAGTATTTTTTATTTCTGGAAATGAAATTAAATTTAGAAATAAATTTAAGATTATGCACTGTATCGTGATGTGATATGAAACGATTTGGAAGTTTTTAAGGTAGTAGTATCATATGGTTGTTAGAAAGTGTATAATTTTCTGTGAAATTGACTTGGATTATTAAATTCTGCATATATGAACCCTAAAGTTGGTTTGAATAATGGGTCCGTCTAGTGCTGATTGTGCTATATTATTGTTAGTTGCTTTTTGGACTAATATGTGATACTGCAGGAACAAATAGTAGCAATTTGAATTATCTTTTTATAATGACTATCTTCCATCCCACAGGCATCTGTAACATTTTATTGCTGCGTTCTTTTTGGGCGATAGACTAAGTTAAAAAATTTTGAATTATAGAATAATTCAGATTTTGCTTTGGATGAGTGTTTTAACAAACGGTCGCAAGCTTCTTTGAACTAGGCACAGTCCCTGATTCCCATCTCCTAAAGCTTTTTATATTCCTCAGATTTTAATAGCTTTGAAATTTGTGAGGACAGCTTTCTCTAATTTATTGTTTTTTCATTTGTAGAAATTGATTTGTGTTGAAACTTCTTTTACATGGTTAAATAATTGGATTTTAAACATTTTATCTGAAGTCATAACACAGAATTTATTGATTATTGAATGTATTTTGGAGGTTTGTGCTTCCGCTTCTAACAATTAATTTTTGCAGTACCCACTTTTTCTTTCTGAACTTGTTTTTGGAGTCAGCCTAATTTGATCCTTATGATTATTAGTATTGGTGGTCTTGAGTCCCCATTGCACTGGTTGTTTATACCTTTATCTTTTATATGAACTAGTAGTGCTTCTGGGAAAGTTTGTTTGAATCATGATACCTGTGATAAGAGCAATTTTAGATCTTAATTAGTTAAAGTAGAAAATACAATTTCTTTTATGGATGTTTTTTATGTGCTGAATTTAGTACTATAGTATCATTGTGCTCTCAAAGTGTGCTCTGAATAGTTTGCTATGCAGGTCAACCATGCTTTTGAACCAATAGCTCCTTGTTTCACTGGCCCTTTAGAGGACAGGGCATCAAAAGTTTTTGGGCTATTTCATGGGCAGATGTCAGCCAGTACACACAAGGGGGAGGGTTAGGTTAAGATAGGTTGTGGGGTAAGGTAAGGATGCCATCTGATTAGCTAATACAATAATAATAAGAAATTAATTCTTTGTAACTTATTAACTGGTTGCAAGCCATCATCATGACATGAGCTTGCATTCCATTTATACTGGGCAAATAGCTCTATAAGGTGGTTTGTTGGATGATTCACATACCCGATTCTTTAGTGGATGATATCTTCTATTTGACAAGTGTATTTTCTTATTTTTACCATGCATGAATGGGTAGCAGAGACCTAAGCAATTTCATTTTTTTGCGACTGGAAGAGGTAGTAGCAGCAGTACCACCACCCTACCATGAAATTGGGTTATTTGATGTAAAAATCCTGTTTTATATTTCCTAATTCTAGGAGGGAAATTGTGGAACATGTCTGACATCGGCATACAACTGTCTGTGGATAACACTGTAAATATGGGTCTAACTCCTCTATGATAGACATGTGTGACTCTGCAGTATGTGTACCACTATAAAGTTAACCATTAATCCCATGCTTATAGGTATACCAGTGCTGTGCCTTTGGTGAATTGGTGAAAGGTTGCATTTTTGAATTCTGCATACATTTTGGTTTGGTGTGCAATAGTGTTTTATTCTTATGGTTAGGTTAATATAAGGCATGATATGTCAGATATGTCTGTTATATAACCAACCTAGTATATTTTGGAGCTCAGATTGATGATGCAGGCATAAGTAACCGTCAATCTGAATGCTAGTTCAATTTTGTTTTTCTCACTGGATTTGATTTCAAACAGCAGACTTACTGATGTGAAAACTAAATTTAGGATGATTTTATTTTGTAAACCATCTCTATTAGAATGATATAATCCCCTCTATCTCTCTCTGATATTTCAGGTAAATTTGTAAATGGCGAAAGTTAGCAAGTTGCGATGCAAGTCTGATCCAAGACATCACCGAGTTGCACCATCCCCATCGTCATCTTCCCATAAGAAGGCTGGTAAAGAGGGTCATACAAAAAAAGCACATTCCAAAGCTTTGGAGAAGAAAGATTGGGAAGGTGCAACCTGCTCAGTGTGTCTTGAGTATCCTCACAATGCTGTGCTCCTACTCTGTTCCTCTTATAACAAGGGATGCCGACCTTATATGTGTGCTACTAGCCAGCGTTTTTCCAATTGTCTTGACCAATACAAGAAAGCTTATACAAAAGTGTCATCAATGGAAAGTGGGCAACAACTGACTGGGTTGGTTGAGAATTCCAGTTTCAGTTTGGATTCTGGGCATGCCAATGAAAAGACTGAAGCTCCAGAGCTGTTATGTCCTCTCTGTCGTGGCCAAGTGAAGGGTTGGACAGTGGTAGAACAAGCTCGTAAATATCTCAATGCAAAGGAAAGAACATGCATGCAAGATAAGTGTACTTTTGTTGGAACTTATAAGGAGCTCAGGAAGCATGTCAAGTCAAAACACCCATTGGCACGACCCCGAGCAGTAGACCCTGCGCTTGAAGAAAAGTGGAAGAAGCTTGAATGTGAGAGAGAGCGAAATGATGTGATCAGCACAATAATGTCATCGACACCTGGAGCAATGGTACTGGGAGATTATGTGATTGAGCCAGGGTATCATGGTGTTTATAGTGATTTTAATTCAGATGATTCTTCGGATGATGGCTACTTTCGTATTGAGTCATTTGATCGAGGACAGAACCAAAGCCTCCACTGGCAAGGTAGATATGACATGGATTATGACTCATTGCTTGAGGATGATTTTGGGATGCGTCACGCTTTTCTTGCTGGCTCAGCAGCTCCTTCTAGACGTCTTCTTCCCAGGATACTGGTGGGACGGTCAAGGAGGCGTTGGAGGCATAGAGGAGGTAATGGAAATCGATAGTTTTTTGTTGCATATTTTCTAGATGAAAAGGGCAAGTATAAACCAAGCAAAGTTCTACAGCTATTCCATGATGTAACTAAATGAAACTAGCCAATTGACTTGAAAGCATAACTATTGGATTTGCCCTTTAATTAGGTGTTTATTTGTTTTGATTTAGGAGTGAAGCATTGTAGTGTAGGGAATAGTTATCTCATTGTCATTGCTGTATGCATACACTACCATCTTGCCATGCATAGTCCACATTTGAACAGAAGGATCATAAAACAATATAATCATTCTTTCATATTCTGTCTTTTGAAATTCGCTTTGGATTTTCCTTGTGTGATCATCACGATGATATTTGTTTGTCTGCCAATCGGACCTGCTAATTCTTTACGTTAATTTGTTTGGGTAGTGACTGATTACGCTTCTTTGTTGATAGCTGCGTTTTAAAGACCATTCTTATTTACTTAATTGTATTTTGTAGAATATTTTGGTGCATTTCATTTAAACATGATAATTTAACTTGTATTACGTCTCAAATGTTGAACAAAGAAGTTGGTTTCTAATAATTTTAAACACAGATGGGATGAGATTATGATTATCGAATTGTATATTGTATCGTGTATCAAAAACTAATTTTTTTTTTGTTGTGTATGGTATCGTGGTATGTGTGATGCGACTCTGAAAAAATAATATAATAAAATAATAAAAAAATTTAAACGACATGTCATTATTTTAAAATTTATCACAAATATATTTAAAAATTTAATTAATTTACATATATACTCTTAATATATTTTATTTTATTTAAAAAATATATATTGATTTATATCATTAATATATTTGCATTGTATGATATGATGTATTTATTTTATTATATTAATTTGATACATTATATGATATATATTATTATTATTTTTTATATATTATATAGTATCGCAAGGTATGTATATATATATATTGAAGTACAGTGATAACCACAGGTAGGATGGAAGGGAGTAAGAAACGGATCTTACTTTCATAGTTTTGTGTAACAAATCACAATAAATGGATCAACATTAAAAAAATATAAGACCCAGTATTCATGCAACTGACTCCGTATTTTGCACCTGAAAAACACAACCAGCATATCTGCTATGGAATGGACGCTCAGAGTCTCCCCATCAACTTCTACTTGTAAGAATTGCCCTTGTAGCACTGACAACCATACGGTAATTCTTTCAGCAAACGCTTCAATTTCCTCTGCCACACAAAAACAAACAAAAATTATATATAGCTTGATTAATCTTATTAAACGATTTAAAAACCCATTAAGTTGATGAATGAGATTTGTTTACACAGATGTCAGAAGCATTGCTTGTCCCAGAGTTGTTCTTCTTCCTCTTCTTAACATCTGTGATTAAGCCATACTCCTTTCGTCGTCGCTGGAAAATCCGTATGTTAAAAAATGATCGGAGTTTTGCCGGTGTAATTGAAAATTTCCACTTCTGTTGAATTCAAACAGTAAAGTTTCGGTAAACTTTTATCAAATAAAACATGCAAAGACAATAAATTTAACATACGCTAGTCTTGCATCTGGAAAACCCTCTGGACCAATGCACCTTCCGGGGACCTGAAACTCTCAAATCATTTGCATAGGCTAAAAGCTCCGCCCTGCGATCGTAGCCACGGTTTCTTGTTGCTTGAGCTTTCTTATGAAAAGGGCTTGGCTTCGATTTATTAAGGTTGGATTGAATGGTGGACGATTCGACATAGTAAGTGATGATAACTGCATCTTTTCCGGGCCTTTCTCTTGCAATTTTGTTATTCGGATCTTTCTTACTCATATATTTCTTTAAACTGAAACGCCAACTTGTGAAATAAGAGGCTCCCTTCAATGAGAATGAGGATGCTGTGTTTCCTTTGGTCTCTTTATTAAATAAAGAAGAATTTTGGTGTTATAAGACTCTGGTGCAAGTAGAGTTCATCACATACAAAGCTTTGTAATGACCAGAAGCAGCAACAAATTTACAACTGCACTGCATAATCCATTTTATAATTCAGATGTACTACATCTCTTAATTCTTGTTGGGCCGGAAGCCTAGCTCGTTTCTCCATTTTATTGGGCTCTACCCGGCCCAATAAATTTTCAGGATAATCAAAGTTTGTCACAGATAAGATGGACTTAAACTGCATTAAGTCTTATCTCTTGTTCTATTTGGTGTGATTAGTTTGGTCCTGAAAATAATAATTTAATTTGGATAAAATTTTTCGTAATAAAAAAAGGAGATGTGTGTGTGTGTCTTAAAAGAACTGTTTTTTTTTTTTTTTTTCTGAATTATCATTAGCAATATGATATTATTATATTGATTTGTGTCCTCCAAAATACCTTTACCTCAAATAATAAAATTTTATAATTATATATATATATATATATATATATATATATATATATATATATATATATATATGTACACATTTATATATATTATTATGTGATTACGTGATTTTAAATTAAGAATAAAATAACATCTAATCATATAATAACACGTATAAGTCTATTCATATTTATATATTCAAAGTAGGTATATACAATATTACTTTTACCTCAAATACCAAGTCACTAGATGTGATGTTAATCACTAGTTGTATTTTATTTCACGGCTGGATGACTATTTTCCACCTGGGCTTTAAGAAAATAACAATTTTTGACACTTTAAATTTGAAAATTTTATTTCTCTTTCATATTTTCATTTAAGAACTTGATACGAACTTTGAAGAATCACACCTCAAAAACTAGCTATTGAGATGGAAAAACCCAAAGCCATATAAACCTTATACTAGTTGTCAATATTTTTTAATGTAAAATCCAATTTTCATACCTTATACTTAGGATTCTAACATATCACTACGCTCCGTAACCCTGGCGCTCACATGGGTTGACTGTGCGTTAGCTCCTTGTTAGCCCCTGGTGAACATTGCAATATCAATGTGAACACCTACGCTGCACAATTGTAACTGAGAGATATGATGATAGCTCTGATACCAAATAATACGAATCTTATGAGAATCACACCTTAAAAGTTAGTTATTGAGATAGAATAGTACAAGATTATATAAACCTCACACTAGCTATTTATATTTTTTAATGTGAGATCCAAATTTTCCACGTTGCACTTAAGATCCTCACAAAAGTTTATATAACCACTCGTTATTCACTTTTATTATTAAATTTTATTTGGTTTTAATTAGTATAAATTTGATTTTTATTCCCCGTTAGTGTAATGACGAAAATTTTATCACTTAATATGTCATTAATTTTATTTAAATTATAAAAATACCTATGCAAATTCTTGATTGTCAAATCTTGAACAACTATAATAAACTTCTATTATTTTATGCACAAGCGGTATGCAATTTGTAATCGCAACTTGATAAAAAGTAAGTTTGCATTACACTTGAAATACGATTTACTTCTTTTATTGTTAATATAAGTGGTTGACAAGTAGGGTTGGATTCAAACTGAGCTCATTCAAGCACTACGATGTACTTCTTTTATTGTTGATATAAGTGGTTGACAAGTAGGGTTGGATTCGAGTCGAGCCCATTCGAGCTCGATTCAAATGAGCTCGAAACGAGCCAACCCTAAACCAGCTCGAGCTTAATTGTCAAAATTTGTAAATTAAATTTTTTTGATACAAAACGACGTCGTTTTGACTAATATGTATTAAAACGACATCGTTTTAATAACGAATATTCGAATTTGAAATGAGTCGAATCGAACTCGAACCGAGTTTGAGCTCAAGTATAACGAGCTCGAGCTCGAGCTATATTATTATTAAGTCGAGCTCGGTTCGATTCGAATCCAGCCCTATTGACAAGTGACACAAATTTATGGCATGAAATTCACTATATAAATTACCATTCTTCTAGAATTTAAATCAATCTAAATATTTTTCATTGCTTCAAAGTTTATAATGTTCTTCTAGCTATTTTGATTTAGTCTTTTTCATTGATTTTGCTTTAAATAAATAAAATTACCATTATAACTTTTATATATTTGATAAATGTTAGAAAATGTTAAAATTTTTAGAGATTTGTAGGTAAAATAATATTTTACCCTTCAAATTAATGGTTTGTAATAATGAAATTGATGGACGGATGAAAAAATGAACTTTTAAAACCTTAGTATAAAAAATAGGTATTTTTGTCAAAGTTTGGGTGGGAATCATTTGGCCTTCTTTTAATTATAAATGCTTATATCGTAAAGTAAAATAGTGTATCAAAATTTGCAATTACAAGTTGTGACAAATGGGAAATTTATTTCGGTTTAATTACCATTTCCAGAGAGATCCATTAAAATATAACTCGACTTCAAATAAAAATAAAGTTCTATTTATGCCTTTTTGACCCAAAAGTTATAGCAAAAGTTAAGCTGATTTTACATAAAACCCAATTGCTATGAGGCCAAGTGGCTTCCATTATATATTAAAATGGTAGGAATCATCTCAATTTCAATTTTTTAAAAGTCCAAAAGGCATTATTGTGATATATCATGAATTCACCTAAATAGTATTAGAATAGACCCATATGTATAAATAATGAAATATTATTATATAATTAAATAATATTATATATGTCTATTTTTTATACATAAATAGATATATAGTTATCTGTGTTATCATGTGATTGAATATTATTTTATTTTTAATTTAAAGTCATTCAATTATATGATGACACACATAAATATATATCAATATATGTATAAAAAGTATATATATAATTTGTATACACAGATAACGTATTATTATGTGATTAGATATTTTTTTAGCCCATGATGACATATGTTTTAAAATTTTTAATTACATAATATTATATTATCTATGTATATAAATTATGTATCAAAAAATAAATACACATATCATCGTTCAAAAATTGTATGCAAGTGATTTTAAAAACCAAAATTGGTAGTGGGTCTCACTTGAAGTTGAAGTGGTTAAGGAAAATCTGTAAGATTTCAATCTGATCCTAAAGAATCTCATCTATCAGCAGTAAAAACAATCATATAATTCTAGAACTTGTGACTTTGGATTGTGATATACTTTTGATACTAACTGGACTCTTGTTGGATACAATGATGCCAATTGGGCAAGAAGCATGGATGGCAATTATGTTTAATTTACCAATTTGACCTCCAATAATGTTTAATTGACAAATTTTTTCTTCAACAATTATAATATTATTTAAATTTAAAATATATTTTGTAATTTTCTTCACTTCTTGATATTTTCACCACCAATATCATTTATAATCAGCAAAATTGTAAAACTACAAAAACAACTAGTTTCCCACCAGGAGAACAATTATTTGGACTCACTCAACAACACTATTGATCTTTTCATTTGTCATCTTTACTATTAACACCACTAATCATTTCATTCTTCTTTAATAAAAAATAGATTTACGTTATTTGGAGGTGATGACACCAACTAAATCGTGGATTGAGATACGACAAAAGAGACTTATAATTGATTATTTGATATTCTAGTATGTTTGCAAATATGATGCATCAATGTGGAATGAAAGTGGTAAGAGATAATGAAAGAAGGGGAAAGGGGAGAAAGAAGAAAAAAAATGAAAAAAGGGAAAATAAAAAAAAGAAGGTATTTTTTAAAAAATAAAATACAATTATCACTATAACTTTAATATGTTTGATAGGTGTTATAACATGCTAAAATTTTAGAGATTTTTAGGCAAAATAATATTTTTACCACTAGTGGACAAGTAGAAAAATAAAATTTTTAAATTTTGAATGAAAAAAATTATTTCTATTTAATTACTATTAACATATAGCTCTAATCAAAATATAACCCAACTTCAAGTAGCACTTGAGTTTTATTTATATCTTTTTGACACAAAAGTTATAATAAAACTTTAGTTGTTTTTCCTTAAAACCTAATTGCTATATGTTTCAGTAGATGTGAGATCGGTCATTAGATTTGAGATTTGTATTATTTAGTGTGGTTAGTTCAATCTCAAAAATGACAATCCGATTCGAATAAGGTTTCTCTGAGCTGAGTGGCTTCCATTATATATTAAAATGCTAGGAATCATCTCAATTTCATTTTTCTTTTTAAACTCTAAAAGGCTTTATTGTCACATATCATGAATTCACATATAATGCTAGTTTTATATATACACACTTTTAAGTATACAGTTAGATACATAATGATATGTTATTATATAATTAAATATTTTTTTATTTTTTTAAATTATCTAATTATACAATAATATATATATATTTCAAAAATATCCCTACATAGTTTCATTGTTGTTGGGCGAATTGTACCTTAGAATCACGGCCAATTGTTTGACCAAACCAATATCTTGATAAGATTTGTGAAATCACACGGCTCACAAAACCAGATTCTATTGGCTTTGGATGAAAACATTAAATTATCCGAATATTTTGACCAATATCTCCTTCATATATTATTCAACTGAAATAATAAAATTATATGTATAAATAATATATATAATATTATATATAAATAATATTATATTATTATATAATTAAATATTATTTTTTATTTTAAATTATTTAATTATATAATAATATGTTATTTTTGAAACCCAAAAACGTCTTTTGCTTCTTTCAGTGGGCAGTTTTATACGCTTTCAATAGTATCTTGGTTTTATAATAATAATAAGGCCAAAGGGATATTTTTCACCTAAGTTTAGGTCACGAAGTTTAAAAGACACGAAGCCTCACTTATTAATCAATTGAGGTTAAAATTTTTTATTAAAAATAAAGAAAAAATCATTATTTTATTAATTATATTAAAATAATATAAAATTTATTATATTTTTTTCTCCTAAGTTTGAAAAACTAATATTTTACTTATCCTAAAGTTTTTTAACTTCGAAAAATTACATTTTCTCTCCTAAAATCTTAGAATTTTCTTTTTTCTCTCCGATCACTTTCTCTGACGATCTTGAAGACGATGACGAAGCCTCTTCGTTATCGAAGAGATCCAGATCTCTTTGTTGACGAAGAGATTTTAGATCTCTTTGTCGATGAAGAAGAGATTCCAAATCTCTTCGTTGACGAAGAGATCTGGAATCTCTCTTATATCTCATCGGATTTCTTCGTCTTCGATGAAGAGATTTATTTTAAATTTGTTTACGCATATCGATCAACCATTTAGGGTTAAGAGAGGAGGTCATTGGCGCTGGAGAGGTAAAGAAAAAATTTTATAGAAAAATATGACTTTTTAAAGTTAGAAAACTTTACGCAGGGATAAAATTGTTAGTTTTTAAAAGTTAGAAAAAAATATAATAAATTTTATAATATTATTAATAAAATGACCCCTATCTTTAATAAAAAAATTTAATAAAAATTATATTATAAATAAGATTTCAAATTTTTTAAACCTTCGATAATATGACTTTGAAATAGCACTTATATTTAGGTGAGAAATATTCCTTTGGCCTAATAATAATGAATGGGAAATGCAAATGTTCAAGTCAATGAACTGCAACCACGTGTAAGGCTGGACTAGGTTCAATGTGTTTAGGTTTGAATTTGAATTTGAATTTGTGTTCCAATTAAATAAACTGAATTCAAATTAAAAATTATATTTATTTTGATAAATAAATTAAATTTAAATTGATTTATATATTGATGTTTAAATTAATTTTGATTGTATCAAAATTAAATGATTTTCAAACAAAATTTAAATATCTTTTTTATTAAAAAATCTTATCTAAGTTGAATTATATTTTTAGAAGCCAATCAACTATATTAAAAAGATAAAATTTTGAATTTAATAATTATTATATTATTAAATTAAAAATTTAATTTTAAAATATCATATAATAAAATTTGAATTATATCTTATTATATATATGAAACCTCTTAATCGTCAATTAAACTATCGCGGGGGCAATTCTAACTTTAATTTCTCAATCTCAGACTTTATCTTGACGGACTCATCACATCAAATCTGAGCCGTGATCACGTAGGGGCAACAATTTAAGGCCACAAAGCAAGTCTTTTTGTCGTGCAATTTACAGTTGTTTGTTAGGTCCATTTCATGGTTGTTATAGACCAGCCAACCAAAAGAAACCAGGAAGTATCCGCAACAAACAAATTTATCTCACCAAACATTATCCTTGATTTTTCAATTGGTTTATTCTTACTTTTCCGTACAATCACATCACCACATTGTGAGTGGAGTTGTGCCAGCTCCTACTCCAATGTGCGCTCCATTGAATAAAGGAGGCCAGAAGACTTGTTTTCCCTAAGGTATAGTAAAATCCACGTGTTACTCTTTAATTTTTTAAAATTTAAATATTTATCAATAAAATAATTTTTAAGGTATAGTAAAATCCACGTGTTACTTTTTAATTTTTTAAAATTTAAATATTTATTAATAAAATAATTTTTAATAAAAAATTTAATTAAAATAAATTTTGATTTATTAAAAAATTAAAATTTTATCATAGTTTTTTCTTTCAGATTTAAAAATCTTATAATTTATCTGTATCTAAACTTAAAAAAATAATAATTTTCTCTTTAAATTTTTTTCTTTTTTATTTATGAGAATCTATCATCTTCAATCATCGATTGTCTTCTCTTCTGGTTCTCTCTCTAGATATATCATTCAGACAAAAATTGTTTAAATTTTTAGATGATTTTTATCAATTGATGATTAGAGAGAAAAGGAAAAGAGGTTAGGAGGAAGGATAGTTGATGGTTGAAAACGACAGATCGTAATCAGAGAAAAGAGGAAAAAAACCTTAGGATAAATTATTATTTTTCAAATTTTAAAGAAAAATTTAAGAAAAAAAATGAGATTTTTAAATTAAGCGAGAAAAATATGATAAAAATTTAGTTTTTTAAATTTTTTTATTAAATATTAATTTTATCTCTGATATTAACTGAAATTTTTAATAAAAATTGTTTTATAAATAAATATTTAAATTTTTTAAAATTGAAGAGTATACCTAGAGAGGGATAAGTCTTTTGGCCAATAAAGAATTAAATTTAAAAAAAAAAAAACAGTGACAGTTGTTCCTCAATCTATGGACGTTAACGTTGAACACGTTTGTGAAAACTTTTCTATCTGTGATGTGATGGAAGAGACATTATAATGAGCCATCTAAAAGGCAAACCAAAATGGCTCAAAGCTTCACCCAAAGGCCAAGGCAAAAGGGTTTGGTTACCCCCTCCGTTATCCATTGGCCACCTCCAGTTGTGACTTTGTGAGTTTTGTGGCCCTTTCCCTTTTTGGGTGTTTTATTACTTATCTCATTATCTCCCTATTCGGCTGCTGGAGCCTCCCGTGCGCCACTTGTCACCATTCCCATATTTGTGCCTCTTTGTTTCTTGCCCTTACCTTCACCCAATTAACAACTCTACTCTTTTTTTACTTTTAACCTACGTTTTCTCTCTTTTTTTAATTCTCCAAATCTTCTTTTGTATTTTATTTACTCTACCTGCCGCCACATGCCTTGCTGTGTTAACCCATATGCATTCAACTTGAATACTTCTTTCATTTTCTTATTGATTACCACGAAAAAGAAAAAACATATGTATTTGTTGTGACCGATATTATTAAGTTTGTTTAATTTCAATTTACAAAATAAATGGTTGATATTGAAAGTCAACATTATAATCTGCGTTATGGTATTATTATTATGACACATGGAACAATCTAAAATTATTAGAAAACGTTGACTTTGACATTCATCTTTCTTGAATTAAATTCATATGGAAAAATTGCACCAAACATAATTAGGTACCCATCTAGAAGTATTACGACAGAGATATAATTAGGGTGTTATGAGAGTTTTCGTGTAATTAGTAAAAACAATAAAATATTTAAAAAAAAGAAAAAAAATTTGAATGGTTCAATTGATTAAGAAAAATCTATGCCTGTTATTTACTCTTTTTTATAATATATTTACTAGAAATAATTACAAAGAATGTCCGAGATTTTATTTAATAGAATTTAAAGAATGTGTTTTGTATGAGCTTAAGATAATGCTTATAAAATAATAAAAAGTCTCAAGAGTAAAAAGCTCGTAATTCTCTCGAAAGATCGATCTCTTTTATATGTTTTTTTTTTTTTTTTGGCTTTATATATTGGGATGAGAGGATATTGTCATCACCCTAGCCATATGGTACCAGTAGGTTTCAACAAGCTTGAATGTTTGTTCAATTAATATAATATATGTGTGTACAATCAAGATCGTTATACATTGGAAGAGGTTCAGTATAGTGTCATTGTCTTTTATTAAATGTTATACGTGTTGTTTAACCAGCTTAGTTACTTTACATTCAATATGTTGTCGAAACGATACTTATCTTTTACATTAAATATAGTACAAATAACTTAGTTAGCAAGGTGATAATTATATCTAACTGTCTACTTTATTAAATTGAATACCTTATGTAATGGTGGACGCATGACCTTGATGAATTAGGGGTGAACATGGTCTAGCTTGGTACAATTTAAAAACTTTTTTAAACCAACTAAAATTAGGGGTTTTCTTTAGGTTTACCTTTATTCCACGCTAGTTGACTATAAAATCCAAAAAAGTCTCTAAAATCACTCCAAAGGTGCATGTGAAGGGATTCAATTTCATCTAATAACTTTGTCAGACATCAAATATGTCATTGAGGTATGCAACATAATATATAGAGTTTTGGAATTAATAAGCATGTCATCTACATCGACTTCCATTATCTTGCAAATTTGATCTCTGAACATTTTATTGACTAATTGCTAATAAGTGTCTTTAATATCGTTATAACAAAAAAACCCATAAGTTGTAATAAAAAAGGTATGCTCTTCGTCTGGACGAAACATAAGATTAGATTGTAGTTTGAATAAGTATTTGTGAAGCTTATAAAAGTGTGCTTTGAGGTGTATCTACTTGTTGGTCAATTCATGGGAGTGAGAAACTATCTTTTGGACATGCCTTAGTGAGACATGTAAATCAATACATATCCATCACTTGCCATTTGGCTTTGGGACTAGAATAAAGTTATCTAGCCATTGAGAATACTAGCCTTCCCAAATGAACCCAATAGAGAGGAGTTCATTTACTTCATCCTCAAAAGCATAATATCGTTTGGGGTCTATTGCCCCTTTTTATGTACCAAAAATTGCATTTAACCAATGTTAAGCTTGTGGCACATCACTTTAGAGTTGATGGCCACCATATTGATATGCTTCCAAGCAAACATATTTATGTTCCCCTTAAGAATTTGACCAACCACTCCACTAGCTAGTCATTGAGACTGCTCATGATTTTCAATATGCAAGCATGTATTGATCCTTTTGATATTCTCTTTTTTTTAATTTTTGGTTTATATAAGCTTGATTGTAGAAATATGAAGACATAGCTTTGTGAATAACTGTAGTGGAATGGTCTTGCATGTAGCCACAAAAATTGCACTGATGTTGGTAAGAGGAAAGGTAAGTATTTTATTTGCAAAAAATAAAGTAATTAATTAAAACGACTGCGCATAAAAACATACTAAACATTATTTGTATCGCATTTAGAAGGGAATTCCACCGATTTGTATATAAGTCAAACTTTTAATCCAATTCATATAAGTGTGAGAGTTAACCCTTTAAAAGCCAATAAAGCAATGATTTTTTTTTTTTTTTTTTTGGTTCTAATAAATCATAGTGGTGATTTATCTACCAAGAGAAAGAAACTGGAAGTGATAAAGCACCGTGTCTAGAAGCCAACTAACGTAGATGTTAAAGCAAGCAGAAGCATATGCTACTAAAACAAAGTTAAACACATGTGGGGGAAGTTTATTTTGGCAGGGCTTATCTTGTTAATTAAAGTGCTTAATTATAAAATTAAGCACACTAACCAAACATATCCTTGAATCCAGCAACTCAGCACTTCTCCAAGCAAACAATTCTCCAAAAAAAAAAAAAAATCATAGAGAGATTTGACTCATCAGCCCAAATAGGAATCTCAACAGTCACTCTTCCAAATTGGATATTTCAGTTTGTTTCCAAGAATAAGTTTTTTCATAAGAGAATAAAAGATTAAGTGTATGAGTTTAAATTTCTTTTATAATATTTTAAAATTAAATTTTTAATTTATTTAATATAGTTGATAAATATTATATTTAAAATTTTATTTATTTGATATGATTGGTTATAAATACGGATATATTATATCCATGAATATTCAGTAACTTTCAGTGTTTTAATTTTTCTTTCCCTGGGAAGTCTAGCCAAGCATTTGTTTAGAAATATATGTACAAGTTGGTCCCCAAATACAAATGTTCTTGTCTCTTTCCCAAATTTGTGGTCTAGTTTTTTTTTCTTTTTAAAAAATGCAAAATTGAGTAAACACCCAAATTATAACCTACATAATTACAAGAAAAATAAGGGAAAATTAATTAAATAAGATATATAAATATATTGAAATTCATAATTTAAGTGGTATATTTATATTATCTAAGGTGGGTTTAGATCAAGGTTAAGATAGAGTGTTCTGGTAGTTTTTTTTTTAATTAATGATAATAATTTATTTGATTTATTAAATAATATAAAATTTCAATAATATTTTATTATTAATGATAATACAATAAGTGATATAAAGATATATTAATTAAAAGATTATCAACGTAATTTTAATTTTGTTATAATTTATTAATTTAAAAAAATTTATTTTTAATTAATATAACAAGTTATATAAAAAATATTTAAAATTATTATACCTAAACATATTTAAATAAAATAATATTTTAATATTATTTTATTATATTTAATTTAACACAATAATTATTTAATTTTATTAATTTTTAATAAATATAATAATAATTTATGTTTAATGATGTTGAAAATAATATATTTTAACAGTAAAATTTTATTTTTTATAATAATGTAAGTAATATATATAAACACACTTCTATTATATAAATCTGTACAAACACTATATATGATTTCATAAATAAGGTAAAAAGAAAAAGGTAGATATTTAGTTATAATAAATTCGTGGCTCTAGGCTCTAGCCAAGCCAAGTTGCTCCTAACCCATATCCACCACTCGAGCCACACTGCCCCACCCAGGTGATTAAGCTTTCCTCTTTCAGAACGAAAATTAATAAACAAAGTAGGCCCTCTGTACAAGTTGGACGAGCAAATCTGAGATATTCGTGGTCGGCCTAATAACCATTATACTAAAATTTTACAAATATAATAAATTTTTATTATGAGAATTTTAATTTTTTACTAATTTTATTAATTATGACATCTTAATTCGATTTACTTTCAATCCCCTTGTGGCCTATATAAAGTCACCTTTCCGCTTGTGTCGTAGAAAAAATTTCGAAATTTAGAGTAATATCATCATCACTCTAATGTCGGCCTCAGTCGACAACCGCCAGTTCACTCATCTTGAATCCACCTTAAACGGCATCGTTCGTCCTTATAAACCCGGTCCACATCACCGGCCTGAGTCCCCCGTCCGTTCCTCCCACAATACTTTCACTCACAAGAAACAATTATTCAACGACGAAAACGACTCCTCAAGTGAAGACGAAAATGAGACTGGTTACAAAGAGATAATCAACAAAGGCAACAATGAACTTGAACCGTCGACCCTCGACTCCAGAGACGAAGGTACCGCAGATAACTGGATCGCACGCAACTCTTCCATGGTCCGTCTCACAGGGAAGCATCCCTTCAACTCCGAGCCTCCACTAACCAGACTTATGCACTACGGTTTCATAACCCCGGCCCCACTTCATTATGTTCGCAATCACGGAGCCGTCCCAAAGGCCACGTGGGACGACTGGACGGTAGAGATTACCGGTTTGGTGAAACGGCCAGCGCAGCTCACTATGGAACAATTGGTGAACGATTTCCCCAGCCGTGAGTTTCCCGTTACACTTGTGTGCGCTGGCAACAGACGAAAAGAACAAAACATGGTTAGGCAAACAATCGGCTTTAACTGGGGCGCTGCAGGGATCTCCACTTCCGTGTGGCGCGGTGTACCATTACGCGATGTGCTGAAACGCTGCGGCATCTTCAGCCGTAAAAATGGAGCCTTGAATGTTTGCTTCGAAGGAGCGGAAGATTTGCCAGGCGGGGGAGGGTCCAAGTACGGGACCAGCATTAAGAAGGAGCTTGCAATGGATCCTTCACGGGATATCATACTAGCATACATGCAAAATGGTGAGCGTTTATCGCCGGATCACGGCTTTCCGGTGAGGATGATTATTCCAGGATTCATCGGCGGGCGGATGGTGAAGTGGTTAAAGAGAATTGTGGTGACCACTCAAGAGTCAGACAATTATTACCATTACAAAGACAATAGAGTACTTCCTTCTCACGTTGACACTGAGCTCGCCAATGCTGAAGGTAACTTGTCAATTGTCACCTACGCACCACGCGACACTACGTGGTTTTCGCTAATATTTGTTGTATATTTGCCCTTCTATTGGCTATCCCAAGGGTCTTTTTCTTTTATGCCGCTGTTTTCTTCCGTGTGGACTTGGACAAATCCACTTGTTGCATTTATTTTTCCTTTTCCTTTATTTAAAAAAAAAATCAAAATAATAAATTTTGAATTAATATTATTGGATGATCTAAAATAAAATTATTATGTGCAGCTTGGTGGTATAAGCCGGAGTACATCATCAATGAGCTAAACATAAACTCAGTAATAACAACACCACGCCACGATGAGGTATTGCCGATTAGCCCGTTGACCTGCCAAAAACCATACACTTTAAAAGGTTATGCATATTCTGGTAAGTTTATTTTAATTATTTAATTATATGATAATTTATCATCAATTTTATTTAAATCAATTTATACAGTAATTCTATTATTGGTTTTGATTGGATGCCAACATAAATAGGCCAAATATTTCAAGTCAACAGATGGTATCTTATAAGACAAATTTATATTACTACAGTTAAAGCAAATTTAGATATATTTTAATCATTTAATTATATGATAATATAATATAATTTTTATTTAAATCAATTCAATCAATAATTGTATTAATGGTTTTGATCGGATGCCGGCATCTTTAAGCCAGATACGTGCAAGTCAACGGGTGGTGCCTTGTAGGGCAAATTTACTTCACTAGATTTCGAGGGATTGTGATGGTTGTAACTCGTTGTTCCAAGTTGCTGACTACTTCACTAGATTTAGAGGGACTGTGATGGTTGTAACTTGTAGTTCCAAGTTGCCCATTTGCTGCCAGTTCAAAGCAATAATCTTCTTTGTATTACCTTACGTGAAACAGGTGGCGGCAAGAAGGTGACACGTGTGGAGGTAACTCTGAATGGTGGAGAAACATGGCACGTGTGCAATTTGGACCACCCTGAGAAGCCCAATAAGTATGGCAAATACTGGTGCTGGTGCTTTTGGTCCCAACAGGTGGAGGTTACGGAGCTTGTTGGAGCCAAGGAGATTGCGGTTCGAGCCTGGGACGAAACGCTCAACACCCAGCCCGAGAAACTGAATTGGAATGTGATGGTACGTCACATCTTCTTGCTGTTTTCATTATTATCGCATCCTTCACTGTGTCAATGGTTCTGGTCAAACTTAGATAAATATATATGCCCACTTTTAGCATCTCCGGCCGCCACACTATCCAAATAAATTAGACCACGTAGGAATTATTGTTCTAATGGGATTGTTATGGACCCTTGGTTCATTTTCTCACCCAGGTTTGGCCGAAAGTATTTTTCCACTCCTTTAGGATAAATCACGTTTTTTTCCACACAAAATTAAACTGTTACAACAAAAAATCTATAGCATAAAAAGCAAAATCATCATTTTTATTTCCCAATATTAAAAAAAATAAAAAATGCACAATTGGTAAAATGAAAATTTGGGAGTTATGAGAAAATAAAAAGTGGAAGTGGTGATAAAGGTGGACGATGCCAATGAGAGGACTGGTGGGAGAAATAGTTTGAGGAAGAGAATGACGAAACTATATCGACCAATGAAGCCAGGACATGAAGCTTCGTTGGCACTATAGTCAATGATGAAGTCAACATCATTCTAGTGGGAGACTTTGAATATGAAAGCGAAAAGTAGATTGTTCTCTTTTATTATGGGCCGCTTCTGAATTAGGAAATCGAAAATGAGGGGAATGAGTTGGAGACAAGGAAGAGGAAGGCGAAAACTTAACGTGGGATGATGAGAATGGTGGTAGTGGAGAAGGAAGAAAAGCGTAATCCAACATCCAATCCTGATCTTTAAGCTACGACCCAACATTATCACTACCTAAGTTATAACAATAGTCATGCTAGTGCATGAGTTCCAATCCTTTCTTAAGTTCCAACTAGAAACTCAGATTTTGGTGTTTTTGATAAAATGGGACCGGAGATTGAGAGAGAGAGAGAATGTGTCGGATGATGATAAATGCAATTACGACTAACAAGATTTTTTGGATTTGTTTTTAGGTAGTACATTTTACTTAGAAGTAATAGGATAAGTTTTAGTAGGGCATATAATTTTTAACACGATTCACTCATTCGATATGATATAACATAAAAATATGTTATTAAGGTTTAATTTTTTGATAAGATATTTATTTATTTTAGGTTAATTTGATACAACACAAAATTAAATTGGATAGTATTAAAGTTCACATGAAAGTAATCTGATACGATACGAATTGACTCAAATATTTTGGAGAAATGTTATTTTAATAGAATTTGTTAAGAATAAATTATGAAAATGTTAAAAGGTAATATTAACCGTAGTTAAAATCTTTATAGAGTGTATATAATTGTATCTTTATATAATTATAATTATTTTATTATTATTTATTTTTTTAAATATTTTTATTTTATTATAAATAGTAAGAATTTGATTTAGGTAGTTAGATTATAGATATTTTTTAAAGTTCTTATTCTTATAATTATATGTTGTGTTTATATGGTAAAAATTTGAAATATATATATATATTGTATATAATTGTATCTTTGTATAATTATAATTATTCGTATTATTTTTTATTTTTATTTAAATATTTTATTTTAATACTAAATAGTAAAAATTTAATTTGGTTTGTGAGATTATTGACGTATTTTAAAAGTCTTAGTATATAAAATTTTAGACTATTTGTCAATATGAGAAAATATTATATTATGTGTTTTATTAATAGTATATTGAGATAATTTAGTAAAAAAATTAAAAAAATAAAAAAACCTTAAAAAATAAAAATAGTAGATAATTTTGGTTAATTTGGATCAGATTGGGGCAACTTAAATATTAAAAGGTGTAGTTAGGGTTAAAAAATTTTGATACGATTCTAATTCAAATCATGTTAGAGTTAAAAATCTCTGATATAAAATTCAAATTGATACAATATAAATATGATCTGTTAACATGAATGGTCAAGACTAAATTTTAGTTAGTAGTAATATAACAAATTTATGAAAAATGAAAGAATAAAGAAAAATATAATCATTATTACATATGAGATAACTTTCCACCAAATGTGAAAGAAATAAATGATGAGAGACTTGGGATTGAATGTGTTGATTTATTAGGCAAATTCATTTCATTAGAAACAAAATCAATCACTGTGTTGTGTGAATCCTGGTGCTTCACTAAACACACTTTGATTGTAACATCTTCAAATCACTCAGAGATTTTAGCTCTCTATGAAACCAATCAAGAATGTATATAGTTATAGTCTGTCATCTATCATATTCGGAGTATATGCAGTCTTCTTTTTATAATAGACATTTCTTTCATATTATATGAAGATAATGTAGCATCTATTGTCCAAATTAGAGGTGAATATATCTAAGGAGACAAAACCAAACATATCTCATAAAGTTCTTTTACACTCATGAGTTTCAACAAAGCTGAAAGATTGATGTCAAATAAATACGAACCAGTGAGAATCTTGCAGATTTATTCACCAAGAGATTACCGACATCAATATTTAAAAAGTTAGTTTATAATATTGGTATGCGGTGACTCAACAAGCAATCAAATTAATTCCACTACAAAGAGGGGAAACATTCATTAGAAGGAGTATTCATCAAACAAATTTTTGAAGTTTATCACATATGGGCAAAATGTGTATTGTATTCTTTTTTTCTTCATTAGATTTTATTCTATTGGATTTTCTTAGTAAGATTTTTAATGAGGTAATTTAAATACGCCCAATACCACTTTATAGAACATTAAAAATTAAATTCATCTGATTTGATTTTTATCCTACTGAGTTTTTTCTTAACAAAAGTAATGTAATTATTAATAAGTGATAGAAATTCAAATAGAAGTGATACGTATGAGATGACTTTCCAATATGAAAACAATAAATGATGGGAGGCTTGAGATTGAATGTGTTGATTTATTAGGTAAACAAAATCAATATGTGTTGCGTGAACACATTTAAAGCAAAAGGAGTTGGTCAATTTTTTGGGCTATAAGGGTGGCGTAAAAGTGTTATATAAACCCCCTTCATCCCTTGTATTTTATATAACAATACACGCCACATTCTCTCCTTCAACTAAAGCATAATCACCCTCTAAATTACTATTCAAGATTTCTGTTTTTGTTTCTTTACTTCAATTCTCATCTTCTTAATCATCTTCCTCTATTTGCAATTATCATTATTATTAACTATATTTATAGCAATTATAATTTTTGCATACAAGTCAAAGTTTTTTTTTACCTGAATTTGATTTTAGATAAAAAAAAAAAGTATTATTTATATCATCAACACGTTAAAAAAGTGTTTTTGGGTCAACTCATTTTCAATTGAGGTCTAATCCATCGCCACTCAATCCACCCCAATAGTGAAATTGTTAGTTTTTAGGACAGGTGAGTATTCCTCTAAAACCTATTCGTGACTAGGGGTATGAGATCAATAAACAATGACCTTTCTACTAAACAAACTCATAAGAATAGACATTATATGTTTAATATTGTTTTGTTTTAGTTTAAAATTATTTAATTACATAGTGATATGTTATTATTAGTAAGTTTTCTAAGGCATCATCCAACTTATAAAATGCAAGTTTAATATTTTTCTTATTGAGCTGAAAATGCTAGCAAATTAGATTACGGGTTATTAATTAACAATTAGTTTGTGTAAAACAACGTGAATAGGGAATGATGAACAACTGCTGGTTTCGAGTGAAGACAAATGTGTGCAAGCCCCGCAAGGGAGAAATTGGTATTGTGTTTGAACATCCAACGCAACCCGGAAACCAATCCGGCGGATGGATGGCAAAAGAAAGGCATCTCGAGAAACCCTCGGACGCCAACCCAACTTCGAAGAGGAGTGTCTCGTCGCCCTTTATGAACACCCCCTCAAAAACTTTCTCCATGTCCGAGGTCAAAGAACACAACTCAGCTGACTGTGCTTGGATCATCGTTCACGGCCAAATCTATGACTGTACTCGTTTCCTTAAGGATCACCCTGGTGGCGCTGATAGCATCTTGATCAATGCTGGCACCGATTGCACTGAAGAGTTTGACGCCATTCATTCTGATAAAGCTAAGAAAATGCTTGAAGATTATCGCATTGGTGAGCTGACATCTACTGTGGACACCCATGTAGCTCCTATCAAAGAGATTGTGCCTACAAGAAGTGTGGCACTTGTGCCACGAGAAAAAATCCCCTGTAAGCTGGTTGAAAAGATCTCTCTTTCTCACGATGTGCATCTCTTCAGATTTGCCTTACCATCCGAAGATCAGGTTTTGGGATTACCAGTGGGTAAGCACATAATCATATGCGCAACCATTGATAATAAGTTGAGTATGCGAGCTTACACGCCAACGACCTCCGTTGATGAAGTGGGGCATTTCGATCTTGTGGTGAAGATTTATTTCAAGAATGTGCACCCAAAATTTCCCAACGGAGGACTCATGTCACAGCACTTAAATTCTTTGCCTTTAGGGTCTGTGTTAGACGTGAAGGGTCCATTGGGTCACATTGAATACACTGGCCATGGTAATTTCTTGGTTCATGGTAAGGCAAAATCCGCTAAGAAGCTGGCTATGTTAGCCGGTGGCACAGGAATCACCCCTATCTATCAAGTGGCACAGGCAATTTTGAAGGACACAGAAGATGAAACAGAGATGTATGTGGTGTATGCCAACAGGACTGAAGATGATATTCTACTGAAAGAACAACTTGACGAGTGGGCTAAAAAGTATGATCGATTCAAGGTATGGTATGTAATAAAAGAATCAGTAAGAGAAGGATGGCAATATAGCTTGGGATTCATCACTGAGGACATTTTGAGAGAGCACCTCCCAGAGGGATCAGACGATGTGCTGGCTTTGGCTTGTGGTCCGCCGCCCATGATTCAGTTTGCCGTGCAGCCCAATTTGGAGAAACTGAATTACGATATCAAGAATTCGGTGTTGGTATTTTAAATGATCAGAGAAGAGAGATGGGGCTGTAAATACTATTTATTTTTACTTTTGAATTTGCCTGTTAAATTGTTATTTTTTTTCCTTAAAAAGTAAAAAATAAAAAAATGTTCAGCCTTTCGGTCTTTTGTCTTTTTTCTTGTAATTTTTTTGGTAGAAGTTTCTATATTGTGGCCCGAGACAATGTTTTGAGCTGAAGTTGGAAAAACATGATTTTCAATAAAGTCTGAACCCTGTAATTTGGCAATAAAGTTTTATTTTTTTAGGGGAGAAGAGTTTTTCCCACCCAAGGATTTCTTTTTTTTTATTTTCTCCGACGAAAACAGTCAAAGAGAAGGGAGAGCAACTGATAAGGTATGAGGAATAGATTAAAAGCTTATAGTAGCAAATCGTCACCGGAGAGAAGTAAGGGAGATCAGGGTATAATTAAATTTTTTAAAAATTTGGGGGGGTTATAGATGTGACAAGTTTTTAAGCCTAAAAGATATGAGTTTAGGCGTTAGAAATAAAAATTTGAAAATTTAAGGATAATTTTAAAATATGAGTTTAAATAAAATTTTTAAATAATAATTTTACCTCTAAGGAGGTGTTTGGTTTGAGTAGAAATATTACGTTGAAGATAGATTATTTATAAGATTACTGGATATAAAAGATTATTATGTTTAACAAAATTTGATAGGTATAAATAATTATTATGTTTGGTTAAAGTTAATAAAAGATTACTAGTAAATTATTTTACTTAAATATCTTTGAATATAATTATTTTTAAATATTTTTATATTATTTGTCATATTAATTAAAATAAATTTATTTTTGTCTTAAAAATTAATAAATAATAATATAATTATAATAAAATCAAGATTACTTTGATAATCTTTAAATACTTAAGGTGAAAGTGGTAATCAGATTACCACCTATATTATCTACCACGTTTACATTAATAATAGAAGATTACTGTAATATTTTATTACTGAAAGACCAAACAAGGGAATAAAAGATAGATTACTAAGGTAATCTTTAAAAACTGGAATTAAAGGGCCTCTAATAGTAACAGTAAAATTTAATAAATAAGTAAGTATTAAGATTTTCGAAAGTTAACGGATATGAGATTACATTTGCACTAAATTTAGGTGGGAATAAGTCTTTTGGCCTTCTTCTTATTGTTTGGAGGAATCTTATTGAACAACTGGACTATTTGCAGAGACGAAGCATTTTTCCAGAAAATTGTTAAAGAAGACTAACACGATAAGGAAAATGAAGATTTAAATAACAAGAAGATAAAGCAGCTTGGGTGCTTTTCGTTGGTTGATCATTGTGGCTTTTCCAGTGTAAAAGGATTACCTTATTCACTTGCTAGCAGTGTGATATTATTCAGGTTCGCAAGGGCTTGTTGCACAGTGGCTGCCGGCTGGATCTGCAACAAAAACGACAAGACGATTACCGCAGCTTCCTTCTCCAACATATTATAACCCTAATAAAATAGAATTGCAAGCATTTAAATATTCTACAGTTGAATTCTGTATCATATAATATAATTATTGTATTAAATTAATCCAATATATTTTAAATAAGTTTCATTTTCCACCTATATCATATTGGATCGTAACATCCATATTGTGAAAGTAGTTTCAAGTTCAAACATACACTGAGTGTGGAAGTAGTTTGATTCTATGGCTCCTGACTCTGGTAGCAGCAGCTGGGTTTGGGGAACAAGAAGATGAAGGAGATTCATGATATTGAATAATTAATCTGACAGCGGACATGAAGGGAGTAGCAGAAGGGTAAATTTAAATCTTAGCATAACGGAGATAATGGGGGTAATGTTGATACATCATCTACCCACGACATTATGTTTGCAAGAAGGCGAAATTTCTGATTAGGCAAAAGAAGACGCCAAATGTTCAGAATGCATGGCTAGAAATTAACGTTTGCTAGACTCAAAATAACTTGCCAGTAATTAAGCGCATCAAAGTTGGGACCCAGTGAATAAGGTGTTTCGCTGCCGCAGCGTGTGACAGCCACACGCTAACGCCAGTTGGGGTAGAGTTAGGCCGATACCTACTGTGGCCCCGCTGCTTCTCATAACCTGTCTGATCCCCGAAGGGCCATCTAAACTAGCCTTTGCGTACCTCAAGGGACAAATTTAGTGATTGAAAAAAAAATCTATATAAAAAAGAATTTAAATTTTTTCTTATAATAAATCAAAATTAAATTTTTAATTTACTTAAGGCCAAAGGACTATGCTCCATCCAAGTTTAAATATTATCTCAAAGACATATTCGTGAGGTTTAAAAAACTTAAAATCTCATCTATCCGTTAAAAATCTTAGTTAGAGTTAAAGGTAAAATCGTCTTTTAACAAAAAAACTAAAATTTTATTACGTTTGACCCCCTTTAGTTTGAAAATATTACAATTCCCCTCACTTGAAGTTTAAAAAATCAAAATTTTCCTCTAGGGTTTGCAAATCATGGTCGAAGTTGTCGGAGATGGTCGTCTCCGGTGGCGTTGGCTCACCCTCTAGGCTCAACTCTTCCTGTCGATTACTTCTCAGCCACCGGCGTAGGCTATTTTCTCCGATGAAGACGACCGTTGATGGTCTCAAACGGCCATGTCGTCTCCATCTGAGACCACCGACAGTTGTCTTCTTCTCCGACAAAGACGAAATTATCTTTATCCGAGACGAAGACACTCTAACAAAGATGAGGAAATGACCTACACCAATAGTTGGAAAGTGATCGACAATGAGAGTCAACGCCATCAGAGATTGCCATCTCTGGTGACTCCAACCATGATTTGCAAACCCTATGGAGGAAATTTTGATTTTTCAAACTTCAGGTGGGGTTGAATTGTGAGTTTTCAAGCTGAGGGGGGGAAATATAACAAAACTTTAGATTTTTAAATTTTTTTTATTAAATGACTATTTTGCCCCTAACCATAACTGTGATTTTTAACGGATGGGTAGGATTTTAAGTTTTTCAAACCTCATTTATATGACTTTGGGATAACACTTAAACTTGAGAATGAAATAGTCTTTGGCCTTTACTTAATTTAATAATTATGAGATCGTTCAATAAATCTAGATTTACCCTATTTGATATAGTTAGTTTGCTCTAAAAAAATGATCAAATTCAGATAAAATTTTTTCCAAAAGCGTTGGGTGGGAAGGCTCTAAATTATTTTCTCCCCAGCCGTGGCCAAATTGCTATATGGCTTTAACAATAAATTATAATTGTTTTGTTAAAACGACAATTTTAGGAAAAGTAGTGGAAACAAAGTCATGCTCTAATGGGGACACAAAAACTTCTAAAAAAAAAAAAAAGTGTTTGGATTTGAATCTTTATCATATTTATAAAATTTTTATTTATATAATATAATAATTATGAGTTCAATCAATCTGATTAAAATTCTCTAATTATAAAAAAATATGCCTTTAGTAAGGCAGGGTCACAAATCGACAGCTATATTTAAAAAAATATGGGGCCAGTTTCTATGGGAGAGGAGATTTTGTATCGATAACCAAGTCAACTATTGAGAGTGACTTCTTGACGAAAATATCTACCAAGATGTGATGAAAAATTGGTGTAGACATTACAAACATGTAAAAAGAAAAAAAAAAAACCGTACAGACGGGACAGATAAATTTATTTCCAAAGAAATTACATGGACATGACTGTCTCATTTTCATTAGTCACGTTATTTTCTTTCAGGTTTTTCTTGATGATATTTAATTGGGAATTTTGTGCTCAAAAATCTTTCTCATATGAACGTTACCCTTCGTACAAAGAAGCTAAGGTTATTTTTTCAGCCCCACAATATGAACTTGATTTACTTGATTGTATCTTTAGTGACGCTTTCACTGGTTAGGCCTTTCATATAGTTTGTACGGTGGAGACGTTTATGGGCCATGTCCAAACCGGGCTTACTCCAGCACGACCTATCGAGTTTACTGGTTATGTCAGGATTAAAACTTGCACAATAACAGGTCTTTATGTCAGACCAGCCTAAAAATTTTTTTAATAAAAAATATTTTTTTTAAATAATACTTTCTAATAAAAGAAAGTATAGGATTCAAAAATTGAGTTTCGTTGAAACTTACATTTCACTTAACTTTTATTTGTAATAGATCAAAGAAGTAGGTAATTATATTTTTTTATATGTGAGACTTTTTTATACTTACATTTTTGTACTCTTACAAAAGTATCTCACATCTAAAACTAAAAGAATATAAACATTTGCTTTCTTCACGTACTATAAATAAGGTTCAATATCATGTTTTAACTAAACTTAAATTTTTGTTATATCACATATGTGAGGTTGATTCAAATAACTCAATTCATTTTTTTTAAGTATGAAAATTTCATTTCTTATAAAAATTTATAATTTTTTATATTATAATTATAATTTTATTTATTTATTTATATTTTTTAATATTTTGGTATAGTATTGTGTTAGGTCAGGCTAGCTCGCTAGCCTGACATCTCCTACTACAGTAGCAAGTCATGTTTGTCTGGGTTAGGCTAAAATAAAAGGATCGAGCCATGCCTTGGGTTAGTCCAATCACTTTGACACTTCTAATTTATAGTCCATATTCTATCGTGACATTTTCAATGGCCCAATTCCTTATGAGGCTTACACCTAATGTTTTCGAAATCGGTGAATTGAACATCAACCCAATGGAGAGAATGGTGTCGTACAACTAACGATTAGACCCTGATTAGTGATTAGACTGATTAAATATTAAAAAATTATTCAAAACAAATTTATATAATTTATTATTAAAAATATAATATAAATTATTTTAACATTAAAATGAACTTGGTTTGATGGTATACATATTTAAAATTGATAGATTAAGTCTTGTGCTCAAGTTTTTAAAATCTTTTTTAAAATTGATTTTTGTCCGTGAGGGCTAAGTCATGCACAAGAGAAGAAGAGGGTACACTTATGCACACTGTACATCATGTCACAATTAGGTATGCTCATTAAGGGTTAAACCATGCATGAAAGGAGAAGTTCACGGTTGTTCATGGAAGAGTGCATGACTATGCATTGAAGAAAAGTTTAAAGAGATGTCAAGAATCAAGTGCTTAAGATTTAGTCTCGAAGGATAATATAGACATATAGGTCAGATACACAATAGTATCGAACATGCCTAGAGAGAAATTACTAGTAAGGCATGAGAGAAAAGTTAAAGTGCAAGCTATTGCAAGCTTGAGTTGAGTTAATGACTCGAGATGTATATATGCTACTCCATGACTTTAGTTATGAGGTTATCAAAGGGTACCTATGAGATTTTCTTCCTACAGCGTGTACAATTGGACTCAATGGTTTGTAGAACATAATATCCACAGTAGGATATACTTACTCATAATAAAACTCAATTTAATTATTACAGTTCAATAATATAGGAAAAATGGACTATGAAGTTAGCTCATATAACCAAGATGTTAAATCCTTGTCTCGACCTAGTCTGATCAACATAAATACGTAGTTTAAGTAAAAAGATTTATAAGCATGAACATATAGATTTATTCCTATTCTAGTTCTATGTAAATAAGATAATTACATGAGGTAGGTTTACAAGTAATTACAATATTGAAGTCTTCCTAATATAAGCATGAATATAGAGATTTATTCCTATTCCAATTGCATGTAAATAGGATAATTACATCAATTATATGATTCTAATTTGGTAAAGGATGATAGTTTAATTTCTCTCATAGATATAAGATAGAATATAAAGATACTCTCGTAGATGTTAAGAAATCAATTATTAAATGAAATTCTTTTCATTATCTCTAAGTGATAAAATTTTTGCTCATACACTGAATTAATCTACGGACATGTGACATGCATAATCACTAACTAAATAACTTGACATTGGTTAATTAACTTTTATCTATTATTTTCGTGAATTTGGTCAACAAGAACTTTACCCAATGGCACATACATATTACAACTTTGATTTACTCATAACATCAAAAGGTGAATTTATAACAGAATAACATAAATTTAGCAAATTACCAAAAAATAATAAATTTAGCAACATGAGAGTTAGATTGTTGCAACAATATTTATAAGCCAAAATCAAAGAAACAAGTAGTAGCACAAATCATTTGATTATGGTCAGTGACCCATGACAGTCCTGCATCTCGTAATGAGCCATTAACGTGCCTCCGTTATTGGAAATGCAACAATTCTGTGTAGAGTTGTCAAATAGGCCCACTGACTTATGCCCCAGCCCATGCCCAGGCATTTTGGCGCAACCCACTTCGGCCTGACATTAAAAAGAGGGTTATGTCAGGCCCGCAAACTTAACGGATTGTATCCTAAGTTGTGAGATAAGGTCTGCAGATCAGTATGACAAAACGAATATTATTGATTTATTTTTTGAATAAAAAATTAACTTTACATAATCAAAAAATTAAAATTTTTATTTTCTGAACCAGCTTGCAGGCTGCTGGTTAAGGGCCCATAGGGGGATGGCCTGGACATCTCAGGTCTTGCCTTGAGTTTTTTTTTGAGTTGGTCGGACATGAAGGCCTATCAAATGGCTGGCCTTGGCACAACCCAATACTTGGGCTTGATGGACCACCCCAGGATCAGTCCGATATAATCCAGCCGACCCACTATCACCTCTAAATTCAAGTAATTCGAGTAATGAATAATTCTCTTGAATTGGAGGAACTAAATTCTGCAACTAGGAGTGTCGATTTCTGGTGATTGTTCGCAGATAAGAATAGTATATATTGCATTCATCAAAGTGTTGCGTGAACTCGGTAATCACGTTGGAATTTTCAATTGCATATAAAGTAACGAAGAATCAACATCATCAAAATTTTTGGAAATTTTAAATTTTATTTAAATAGCATCCTGTTTGGTAATTTCCAGAGCCTAACAGTAGCTACTGGAATTGAATTAATGAAAATTCTCTGCTGTCACTTAAAAAAACGTAGATACTGTGAATGAGCATCTCTTTTGTAAAGAACCCAGAAAAGGCGTTATTAGCTATGGGCATAATATGTGGTTGAGATTGAGAAAGACGACGACTTCAAGTAATTGCTCCTAATTTAAATCCATCTTACATTTTTCTTGATGAGTGCAAACAGAGCTAACAAGATATCTGCATAGAGTATAGTTGATAGTTCTTTCTTCACCAACTATGGATTTTTATTTATTTATTAATTATTATTATTATTATTTTGTTGGTGAACGGTTGTGTTAGGAGGGCAAAAGTTATGTCGTTTTAAGGACTCTACTTTAAAAATTCTTCTTGGACCAATGGCTGGTCCATTTTCTTTCTCAGATACCCTATATATGGCCCATTTTAAAAAAGGTGAAACAATCCAATAAAAAATAATGCTATGTCCATATTTTTAAATACATAATTGAATATATAGATTATGTATTATTATGTAATTACGTATTATTATATCTTTAATTTAAAGTCACCCAATCACATGATATTATATTATCTGGGTATTCAATTATATACTTAAAACTATGTATACATAATTTTATTGTTAACACTATGTAAACAAACGATGAACACACACTTATGTATAAATAATGACATGTTACCATATGATTAGGTATTATTTTATTTTTAATTTAAAATTATTCAATTATATGGTAACTTATCTTTATTTATGCACAAGTTTATACTCATTATTTGTACATATAATTCTACACCGTCCCAATTGGCATTATCTTTTACACGCAACTTTGGGATGTACAAGAACCTATACCTTTAAAATTCTTTAACTTTATGTCGACACCGAGAATCATTAGTCCCCCACATTACAACCATTTATAGAAGAGGTGATGAACCCAAGTGCTGAATTATACATTAAGTTGCACGGTTGCTCAAAAAGCTGATGGCTCAACCAGGGGGCCGTGATCTATCATCAGAAGCCGAGAAGATGAGCAATATCCTGAGCCTAGTGAATACATTCAAAGCCTTTGACTCGGACAATGACGGGTCGATTACTGCAGCAGAGCTTGGTGGAATTTTGAGCTCCCTTGGTCACAAAGCCAGTGAAGAAGATGTGAGCGCAATGGTGCAGCAGGCTGATAAAGACAAGGATGGGCTGCTAAGCTTGGAGGAGTTTTTGGAGATGAACACCAAAGATATGGAACTTGGTAGCCTTCGGATCTTCCTTACATCGGCTCTAGGATCTATGGATGCTGATGAGGATGAGATTTTGACGGGAGAGGAGCTCCATGAAATGGCTGAAAATTTGGGGTTTCCTGTCACTCTAGCAGATTGTCAAAATATGATTGCTGCCTTGGATGAAAATGGAGATGGAGCTGTGAGCTTTGAGGAATTTCAACTGCTAGTCAACTCCCTCTTCGATTAATCTTATCAACAACCATTTACTACCCATAAACTATAAGTGGCTTATCCAAATGCTAATTATATGTGAAACAATAAGCATATAGTAGTTTGTCTTCTCAAAATCCTCTATGTTTTTGTGTGTAATACATGTCTTCAAGTGAATATTAAAGTATCAAGAATCTCCTATGATAAATGATTATATAAACAATAAAACTATGTATACAAACAACGATATGTGTACAAAGTTGCATGCATAACAATGCTCTTAAATAAAATAGAATGAACTAAATTAATCATACATGCATGTTCATATTGAAAAGTGATCAAATTACTAAACACCTAGATTACTTAGGAAATAACTAGTGTCTAAGACCAATCATTCAACCCCTAATTGCTCCAGTAGGAACGGTTAATATTCATCATCATCCTCGCAATTACGAACAAGGTTGGATTTGAATCGAATCAAACTAAACTCGAGCTCGGCTCGGTTTGCATATAGTAGAGCTTGAGCTTGAACTCGAGCTCGCCAAACTCGTGAAAGCTAAGCTGGAACTCGGTTTGACTTTGGTTCAACTAGTTTTGAGCTCAAACTTTTAACTAACTCATTATTAAAACGACGTCGTTTTAATACATATTGATCAAAACATCATTTTGTATCAAAATTTTTAATTTGCAAATTTGACAAGTAGTTCAAGTTCAAAAATGTTGACTCGAGCTCAAGCTTGTATAGAACTGACTCGTTTCAAGGGCTCGTTCAAGTTAAGTTCGAGCTCGAGCTCGAACGGATTCGGTTCAAATCTAGCCTAATTACAAATAAATAGCAAATCGTTGTTTGATGTATCAATAATGAACAGGACTAGAAATTCAACGTAATTCACAACTATAGTGTCAGTAAAATGGATATACAAAAGAAAGAATTCATCTAAAAGTATAATTCAGTAAGCATGATCCGGGAGAAACAAATATGACTATAACACTTAAAACACTTTAAAAATTAGATGAACTGGGGATGCAAAGCATCAATGTTGATGCAATATTCACTTAGAATCAGGGCTTTTGTATAGGAAAGAATTCAAAAGAAATATGAAACTATATAGGAACTCAATAAACTAGAAACAACATAGAGAGCAGCTTGATAACCTTAAAAAACACTTGATCGATTAGGCATTGCATCACCAAATGGAGAGCAAAATTGTGAAAAACAGTGAACTGATTCAAAAGACAATGTTAGACTAAATGTCAAGAACTTGTAAAGATAACACAAACACAAATAAGTTCCAAGCTGGCACAACTTCAATATAAAGAAAGAGCATTCACTATTATTCATAAAACTGCTGGGCTAAATCAAAGTCTGGTAATCCTGTGAATGTAACCTCTATAGCGATCACTCACTTTTTCCCTTTCGGAGTGCCCCAAGGACGCCGTTTCCGAGTCATAGCAAACTCTCCGAATTTAAGACCAACCTTTTCTTCAGTAATCTTACAGCGAACAAAGTTCCTTCCATTGTAAATTCGTACAGTCTTATCAAGGAATTCAGGCAAAATGGTAGATCGACGAGACCAAATTTTCTTGTTTGAAAGAAGATCTGTTCGATTCTTCAGGCCCATCAGGAATGCATCAACAAAACTACCCTTCCATAAAGATCGCCGTGGCATGATCTCAAATCTTCACTTCAGTTTTGCAAGTGAAAACTAGCACCTATCCAACTGATACAATCATCACATACAAACATTAAAAATAAATCAAGAAATTATATCATTTGTTAGTAACTTGATTTTTCAAAAGAATATAATCAGGCAAACATGTATGCTCGATATAACCTATCCAACTAATCCAACATTAATATACAGAAATCAAAACTAAATCAAGAAATTATATCATTTGTTAATAACTTGATTTCTCAAAAGAATAAAATCAGGCAAATGCGTATGCTCAATATAAGTATCATATGATACAGTAAGGACAATAAAAGAAGAAGATAAGTGACATTAATTAACCCAAATTGTAACAAATATGAACATTTCACAAAATGAAAAAGATAAAAAAAGGATAAATGTCAAAGTCCTCAAGCAGAACACACTAACAATATATTATAACACTTTAAACTCATCAGTCCAAACACATCACTTTTTTTTTGACGAAAATAAAAAAAAAATAAAAACAGGTTGTAAGGAAAGGAAGCACGCGATGATATTAAATCACCACCAAAAAACATGCTGTTGAATTTAGATTATCGGGCAGTAGTTAGCATAGTATCAGATGATAATCTGTTGTCCTCGGATTATGCATCAAAATTTTTAATATTTCTTAGCAGGAATTTTGTCAAACACGTTGTGAGCACCTGCACTTCTTCTAATAACATACAAAGACACATGAATGCTATACAAATAAAGACACTCATCAACCAAATGAATGGCTGAGCAAGTAAACAACAAAATAAACAAATCGGGAAGACAAATAAACAACAAAATCAACACAAATGAATGCTAAACAAATAAAGACACTCATCTGGTTCAAGTAAAGAACAAAAAATTGCATATAATAAACAAATCGGGAAGAAGGACGACTTACCGGCGAGTTGAGCGACGACTGAGACGAGTCTGACGACGGCACAGCTACGGAACTGTTGGAAGACAAATTGATTGACGCCTGAGATGATTACTGAAACCAGAACAACGGTGACGGAGCTATGTTTCTTTTCCGGTAAGAAACAACGACTGCGACGTCGGAGAGCTCAAGTTGACAAGGTCGGCTGTGTGGGCTTTGGTCAGTTGTGCTGCAGAGGCAGAGACGGAGATACTTGATAGAATTAGGGCCGCGGGGTTGTACTAATGCTTTCAATTATGGGATATTCATTAAAATAGCAGTTTATTTTGCCCCATATATATATAATTATCGTTTTTTTTTAATTATACAAATATAATTATTTTTAAGTTAATTTTGTTTTTAAAGAAAAAATATTATAAGATTTGAGTTTGATCAGATAGTTGGTCAAATGGGTTAGTTAGTGGATCATGGTCGACCGACTAACTACCTAATCGATCAATTTTTAAAAATAAATTGATTAATTAATTAATTTTTTAAAAATAAATTGATTAATTAGACATTTGGTTAGTTGACCAATCACTCGGTAAATCATCTGCTCAACTTTTTCACTATTAAAGTTATCAAAATTTTTCATATTTTCATATTATTTTATTTTATATTTTAATTTTAATTGGATAAGTATATGAGTTTTATATCTTTATTGGGTGAATTTATGTTTTACTGAATAAATACAAAACTTAAAAATATTTTAAATATTTTATATTTTAAATTTTATATATATAATAGAAAAAATGATTTTATATATCGACCCAAGCCATTTTATATCTCAAATTAATTTAACTTACATTAAAAATTAAAACAAATCGTATTTTTTAAAAACACTTAGTATTATCTTATAATTTAAACCAAATTATTTATGCGTATTTCTTCCAAACTTCATCCTATAATGGTCTCTTGGATTGCAAATTCTTGGGCCGTGTCCACATGGTTGAATCCCAGGCCCAGGTCTAACTGTCATCCTAGATTATGGGCCCGTCCATTGACCCACTATCACCCTCGCTAATTTTGAATCTCTGCAAACTTTGTTTCCAATTACTAAAAATGTAATAGGAGCTTGAAACATCCATACAAATCATTGATAAGAAAATAAATAATAAAAGCTTATATGTTATGTGAGGTTTGTGGGGTTTCACTTTCACTTGTCTGTGAAATGTCACATTCTATGATGCATTGGAAAATAAATTCTCTCTTTTAGTACTCTGATAATGCAAAATTTCGTAACGACGTGCATAACATATGGTATTCGAATTTATTTTGGTATATTAATATAAATATCTAAATTTTAAAAAAGGAAATTAGAAAATAAAAACTCCAAGTATATATAATTATTAAAATCTGTAGAGTTCCCACTTCGTCAGTATTTTCAGTTACTATAATTTAAAAATAATATTATATATATTTTTAAGTACACAAATAAATATATTTGAATGATTGACTAATAAATTGCTTAAATAAATATTAAAAATAATTTTACTTATTTATTAATTATTAAATATTAAATTTAGAATACATATCAACAGGATGGAATATGAGTTGGTGATGAGGTCATCTTTCAAAAAGGGTTAAACAGTAAGTGAAAAAATTGATTGTTTTCTTAAAAAAAAAAAAAGAAGAAGAAAGAAATAAAAAAATAAATTTATTTTTGGGCCACAAATGGGCTAGTTTTGGGCCACAAATGGGCTAGTTTTGGGCCGTCAAAGTGTAAAGTTCTACAGAAGCCATTGACTGAGAGGCCTTATAAAAAAATCACACAGTTGAAAAATATAAGGTATAACTACAGCATCCACGTCCCTTTTTTGAAGGGTCAACTTGCCTTTTCTTTCTCTGTACTTGATTATTACAAGCCACACAAACAAATTAACTTCCGTGTCCTTTTTTCAATCTTATTCTGCATTTGTCTCTTACTGTTTGTCCACAGTTGATGCCACTCCATCATTCACGAGTTTCAATTTTCTTTAGGGCAAAGATTATTTTCCACCCAAAATGGTTTAAAAATCTAAATATTTATTTATTTTTAAATTTTTATTTCAATTATTATTAAATTTAAAGATAAAATTATTATTTTAATATTAATATTAAAAAATATATAAATTTATTTTTTTTTAAATTAATATTTTATTGCAAGTCTTAATTTTAAAAAATAACTTTTTTCTTTCAAATTCTTAAGTTGATTGTCATCTCTCCAATAACCAATTACTATCGGTTTCCAACTTAAATTTGATTACCGAAAATTTTATCCCAAACCTAAAGATGATGAAGTATCATTCTTCGTTAGATAACGAAATATCATCTTTTAATAACACTTTTATTATTCAAACAAAGATTTTGATTGAATTTAATGAGAGAATTATCATCCACTAGAAATGACTATTATATATTAAATTTTTTAAATATATAATAATTTATCTATGATATATATTTATCTTTTTATAAAATGTGGGTGGAAAATAGTCCTTTAGCTTTTTCTTAAAGGTACATCTGATTTTATGATGCCATCATCTTCATCAACTAATCCTAATGGAGCCTCCACTTTACCTGCCGCTGCTTCTAGATGTTACCTTATTAATCCTCACAATTGAAGCAATATCCAATACCCTAATTATATGGAAATTAATCCAAATTAATTGAGGCTAAACTATATATTATAGCCAATCCCTCTATGGATTATACCAAACAACTAAAAAATATATGTTTTATCGAGAATGTTTAACTCTAAAATTTATGATAAACAATAACTAAGATAATAAATAATAATTAAACATGATAAACAATAATTACACATAATGAACAATTAGACATGATCATGTCTGTTGGATTTTTCACATTCAAACTTTTTACTTATGAGAGTTCTATTGTTTTTCAACAAATCAATAGTTTTTACATGTAAAGCATACCTTATTATAACAAATAAACAATTTTACTTATGAAACTTTTCTAAATAATTTATTTTTCATTTTAATTGAATGTTAGATAAAATTTTGATTGAAAAATGTTAGTAATAACAGTAAAACGGATATTAAATTAGGATTTTAGCTTTATCCATGGAATATATAAAAGGTTAGTTAAAATTATTCGGACACAATAAAAATAAAAATAAGGGTATTTTAATTAATTTTCTATAATTATATATCAAAATTCTAAGATAAACACAATTTATCTAATAATTAAATCACATTCTTCAAATTATCTAAAATAAATTCATAATTTCATTTCACCCTTGTTGCTATTGAATGGCATTATACAATAAAAAATATTGTAAATTCCATCGTCATTTGTGTGCACAATTGTACCATAGATGAAAGGTCAAAAGACTTATTCCCAATCAAGGAATAGTATAATCTCAAACTCATCTTTATTAACTTTTAAAATTTTAAAATCTCATTTATAAATTAATTTTTATTAAAATTTTCAGTAAAATCATAATTTTCGTAATAATGTTAAAAAAAAATATAATTTATTGAATTCTTTTTCTTAATTTTTAAAAACTAATAAATTTATCGATATCTAAAGTTTTATAATTATGAAAAAGTTATATTTTTTCTGTTAAATTAAGAGTTTTTTTCATCGTTTCAACCACTAATAACCTCTCTTTTCAACCCTGATCTATAGATAAAATTTCAACGGTCTCTCCTTGAACCATTACGTCGTCTGAATTTGTCTGGGTTTTGTAAAGATTGACCCTTTTTTTCGATAATTTATCTGAAGTGGGACTTACCTTATTTATTAAAACAGGGTTTCAAAGCTTTTAGGCACTTAAGACAATGAAATATAATTGAGATAAGTGGTGAGTGTCTAGTCATAATTTTCAAGGTTATGGGGTGGTTGTGAATTAAATCATATACGGGAATAAAGTTTAATTTATTATATATAACATTTAATTAATAAATGGTTGGGCAGTTGTCCCCTTGGAGTGGAACCTGATGTTGGAAATGAAATAGACCAATTGTTACATTTTCTATTTTCGAAATTTCCAAAATATCTTAATGACCTCTTAGTGGAGCTCATGTCTACCTCTTACATCCTAATATCTGTGTGAATTAACCATTTTTAATAATGGGATGGTGCCCCAAGAAGATCTTAGTACTAATTGGAAATTATTGAACGTGGGCAGCAAATCCACTCTGCCCAATTATCAAGTTGGTATAATAAACTAGTATTTTTGAAAGCAAAAGACAACATAATTAGGGCTTCAATCCATTTTCTGAGTAATTTTGAAGTAGGTAGATGAACCATAATTGACGTAGAAAAGTAATTAATTATGTAGAGGAAGTTGTCCCCTCCGAAACAGGCCTTATGTTTGGTATGATGGTGGCTTTCCCCGACATATGGCCGCACCTCATTTAAGAAAATTGAGACCATGCATCAGTACTTCTCCGCTTTTCAATCTCATCAATTATGTAAGCTTTGATCATAAACAAGACTGTTTGGTAACACGTTTTCTGTTATTCTTATGCACAACAGCCCATGTTCTTTGTCCTCTTTAATTCTGTTTCCTTTCTGTCAATCAGGCAGGCCTGTTTCGGAGATGCAGAAAGTTGGGGTTTTGGATGATGAAGTCTGAAATCCTGGTATTGAAACCAGAAATGCAGGTTGCCCTGCAATTCTGGAAGAGTCAAGTGCACCAACCCAGGCTGTTGAGGAGGATGCAAAGTTAGTGAAAAGGCTTATATATACACACACATTCTCTTACTAAAAGGGTAAAACTTCGATATAAATATAAAATTTCAGATTTAATAGCCGATAAAAGTTAAGTCTTCATAGTATTTATATATTTTTTATTATTCAAACTACTATATGAGACCAGAGTAGTGTTATTCATGGAAAGTAATTAAATACACAGGAGTCTTTCGTTACCGAGGGACGAGGGAAGCGGATTTTGTTGCATACATATATTGTGCGCGTGCGTGCTTGAGAATGAGAGCGACAAGGATCATGCATGCATGTTGCTTAATGAGTGGGTGTTCTCCAGTTGTAGATTTCATATTTGCATGTGAGTTTGCACTAGAGACAAAACGTAAATGCCCCGCATTTGAAAATGAAGAGTCCTAATACCACCAACACCTTATTCAAAAATAAAATAAAATTGTTATTATTAGCAGGCCAAAGGACTTGTTCCCACCCAAAGTTTGTTTATTAAATAGCGAAAATTCAAATAACCACATGTGAGCGATTAAAACTAACAAAACCAGTTAATATTATTTATTTCTCTCTTAGGTATGGAAAATTAATAATTTTTTCTAAAGATTAAACTTTAAAATATTACATTTTCTCTCTTACAGATTTTTTCTTTTCTCTCTCCCTTTTTTCTAATGCCAGCACCAATCGACTCTCTCTCCCTCCCCCTTTTCCCTTTTTTCAGTGCTTTCTCCTCATCTTCGTCATTGGATAAGAGAGAGAAAAGAAAAAAAACCTAGAGAAGAAAAATGTAATATTTCAAAGTTTAATTATAGAGAAAAATTATTAATTTTTTAAACTTAGAGGGAAAATAAATAATATCCTATTATTTTTAATATTAAATAATAATTTTATCCTTAAACCTTAACTAGTACAGTTAACTTTAACTGTCAATGGGTGGATGGTTCGGTTTTCAGTAATTAAGAGGTATTAATTTAGGAATGCATTGAACTTTGGGTGAGAATAAGTCCTTTGGCTTTATTAGCATGGTGTAATATTTTGTACATTTGAACATACAAAAATAGGTATGAGGTAAAGTAGGGAGAGGTAAATTCTTTCTTTTTAGGCAGCATTAGCAAAGTAGTTTGAATTTAAGGTGCCCAATTAGATGTTAAAGGCTAATAAAAAAGTTTAATCAATTTGCTACTAGGTTAGTTAGCAATACATTTAATTAATAAGATGATCGTTGATAGATGTTTCAAAACGTCAAAGAGACAAAAGACTTTCTAGAAGGATTGAACAAGAAAGAAAAGGGTGCAATAGAATTAATTGAGTTTGTTGGGAATATTATTATTATTATTTCACTCCACGTCGGTGGGATTACAGGTTTTGTCTGGTTTCAAACCCAACAACAGAACAAAAGAACAAAGAACATGAGCTTGTCACTTTTTAGCTTAGCAATCCGAAGAGGGACGAAAACAACATTTTGAATCAGTTTTCAAAGTTGGGTTTGTTGATAGATGTAATTAATTAGCCCATGCAGAGAATTAATGGCCGTTTGTTCTTGAAAAATTGACATGGGTTTCCTTTATAGCTCATGAAAAATTTAAGTTCTTACACAAAAATCCGCTTTATTTTTTATTCAAACTCTCTTTTTGGAAATAGATTTCATTAAGGAGAGGATGACTGAGCTCGGTTGAAAAACTGGCAGAGGCGGCGACAGTAATGCAGGAAAGCCATTAATGATAAAATTTCTTTATAACTTTCGAATGGTAATGTCCCGATAAGAGCCAACAAAAACAGACTGGAACTTAAATCTGAATCAAAATCAGAGCTTCATGACCGTACCCTCCATGTGGGTAGATAAGCTTCTAGTTTTTTATGCTTTTTTTGGGCATGCCATGACCCACCTAGCAATTTTTATACTGTCGATCAGCTGTGATTTTGCAGGTCTACTATCACTAGATCTCTCATTCTTCCATGTCGGTATTGACAATTGTGCATATCTCCTCTTCTGTAATTGTTGGGTTGACGGGAAAACCAGCAACTCTTTTAACTAGAATTTAATGCATTTGGGTTTCTCTTTATTTCCCATCATAATTATCTCGTTTAGCTGGCTGAAGGCTGTTGTGTAATGAAAGAGACCAATCAAGTTCGAATTTCATCACGCAAAATGAAGCAAAAGGGTTTGAAAACCTGTCTGTATACACATGTCCAAATCATGAAGCCATCTTCATCAAGATTTTGGTTTATGCCATTTTCAATTAAATAACGCAAGGTATTACATTTGAGTTTGGGGCCAGAATAATTTGGGCAATGGAATATACTGAAATCATGTTTTAAATCTTAGTTAACCATTATATAGCATGAAATAATGAAATTTGGCACATGGGCTTAATGTTTATTAAGGGTATATAATAATAAAAAAAATAAAAACTTGGATCTAGGTTAAGGTGTTGATCAGTTGACCTTGATTAAAAGGGAAATTAAAATGGAATAAACTACGCTATAATAATAAAAAGATAGGGTAATAGATGTAGATTATAGGGTCAGTGGTGACAGAGGCGTGCCTTGGGTCTGAGCTACCAGACAATGGAAGGTCCCGATTCCAAAAGAGAACAAGGTCAAAAAGAGAAACAAATTCTACTGTTAAGGAAAGCAAAGGCTCTATCTCTTTACCTTTGACCTCACCAATCAAACCCTTAAACGAGTCTCGATGACATGTGCAATGACAAATTTCCCTTCCAGGCAAGAGTATCTAACAAAAAAAAAATCATGAAATTCCATAAACTATCATTTTTTCTATAAACTGTACACTTTTATTACAAGTCTTCCACCCAGTTTGAATCTTTCACTCTCTGAAACATTTACCCCGTTCTATGTATCTATCTTTCAAGTCTTCACAATTCACATTCCTTGGTAACCACAACAATTTCACCTAAGAAATAAATATTTCAAATAAAGGAAATCAAGATTCATATTTCCCTTCCCCTTGAATGTACAAGCACCTGCCCCATCAAGAGTTATGGCTGATCCTCAAAATTCAGCCATCAACCCACCAAAAACAGCCACCACGAAGCTCTCACACCACACTTGCAGTGGCTAGATGTCAAAACATATGTTCTCGATGAATTATTCTCAGCAATTTTTTCTACAAGGATGCAGTCAAGATTGGTGTATTGGCCGATTTTCTATAATCCGAAGTGGTCCTTATCTTTAATTTTTGTACTGAATGCTACCTGTCCTCAATGAAGATTCTGCCGATGAAATCTCGGAACCTCTTTGAGTAAAGTTTGGGGTCAACAGCTGATATTGAAGCAGGATCAACTTGTAAGGATTTATATGCATGCTCGAGCTTCTTGCTGATGTCGTAGTCCTGTAATATATCAATAATCCCAAAGTATAGGACCACTTCATAGATCTCCCCACTGTGTGAAGGGGTCAAATGACTAACTCCACCTTGGGTATACTGATCAAAGTCACTCCTCCTAGCCATCCTCTCTGCTCTTGCAGGCATATTTGCTCCTAACCTGATCAAGGGTTTCCTGATGAAAAACAGAAGTCAATTTCAACTCAGTAATTTGTCCGTGTTATTGCACTATGTATTCATATTTACTTAAAAGAACATTTCAAGCATAACAATTGTCGATTGATCAAAGATACAAATGCAAAAACTGAATTACATGAATCTGGAATATATGTTTAATTAAAAATAACCTTTTTAAAGACATGAAATTCATCAAAGATTCAATAGCAAACACAAAAATGTGAAACAATAATCAAGTAATTGGTTCTCGTATATGATCATATGGCCCACAAACAACTGTTTTCGTCTTAAGAACCAAACAAAATCATCAGGACAACTAAAGCCACTATCAATTGTTCCACAGGATATCCTCAAATTCAATGACAAATTGTTGTCTACCTCTAATTCCATTAAACAAATATAAAGAGTCCAATTATAACATATTCTTCCAATTTTTAGTAACAATAAAACTGGTCCCAAAAATAAAGGCATACAGGAAACAATGTTATTGAAGTTTTAGGTCCATGGGGTATTTCTCATAAATTAGATTAGCTTAAATTAAAGTACAAATTTCACATTAGTGCAAAATTTTTTGCAGAACTATTAGAAAACCAGAAAAAAGAAAAGAACATACTGGCCAGATAATTTCCGATCCATGTCTTGCAATTCTGCTTCAAGGAAACGACAGCCACGCATGAATTTTTCATTCTGATAAGAATCCCTATTTCCTGCATAATGAAAAAGCATACATTAGGTTCATTTTACAATTGCTGCAAAAATAAAACTTACAAATTATTTCAAAATGAAAGAGTAGCATGGTAATTTACCAGTGCGCAAAACAAACGGTGACAATCCCATTTTGTCACCAGTAGTATTGTCACGGAAGTGAAGACCAACCAAAAGACTGTAATCCATGATCCTCTCAGCCTCCAAGAACTCACAATCTCTTTCAATTTGTCTGTCGAAATTTTATGATTATATTATAATAAATATAAGAAAGGTCTGATAAGAAACTTATGTGATGCAAAAGCCAAAAAGCAAATAAATTATACCAACTTCAAACTTACTTGATAAGCTCTTGGTACCAATTTCGTTGAAGGCGAAAAACAAAATTGAGATCCAAGTCCTTCAGGGTGGTTGTTTCATCAATCTCATCTTCAGGCTTATCTGTTGTCCGCCCATGTGATGATCCTTTTAGGTCAAATCGTCTATGGATTTGATACTCCGAGCAAAACAAATTGCCCATAACAATGAATCGTGTCTATTTTCCAAACAAAGCAGCTTATTAGGTTATAAACCAAGTTTCATAAAAATAAAAAACTATATAATTCACAATTTTCACTCAGCACATACCTTCTGGCCACCAACAGGTTTAACACAATGCACACCGTAGAATTTAGTTACAAGAGAATTCTCATACCGACACACATGCTGGTAATAACTTTGAAGCATCCTAATAAGCACCTGAATATCAGCAACAAAATGTCAGACAAAAATAGATGCCACATTATTCGGAGTCATATACTAAAAACACTCAATCAACCCAATACCTAATTTGGTCAATGAAATAAAACTGTCAAGTGGTATCCATAAATTAAGCAGCTAACCTTTACTTCAGATTTCTTTACAGTCTTTATCATAAATCTATCATCCTGAGTAACATAAAAGAAGCTTCCACTCTTCCCAGGAGAAGAAAGCTCTCTTAAAGCATCATCTCCGCAAATTGCTAGCATGTAATTAGCAGGATCCACTTGGAAATGCTCCCTCAAACGCCTACATATGGTAACCCAAAATTTCATTAACAGATATTGCAAAAGATGTGGAACATTCTAACCCAATTTAAGTTACCACGCGAATGCTCATAAATTTTTAACAACGAAAATAAACTTGGAGCATAGAAAAGTCACAGTTCATTGATTGACAGAGCGATACCTGAACACCATGGGACAATAGTCCTTCCACCGAAACTCAACCGACTGATGAGGGGGTGTAAGCTTGGAGCCCTCAGGTGGAAACCTCGTCCAGAACTTCTCCTTTGGATCAAAATCACTTGGCTTCAGGTCTCGCAATATAGAAGCATGTTTTCCAACAGAGTATCTACAGAACAAACCCAAGATTATAAATCAAACGATTGAAAAAAAAAAAAAAATCATTCATTAGCAAACAGTTATGCAAATAAATTTACCTAATACCCAGTTGCAAATTAAGCATTAGTTCGTAGTTCTTGTGGCCTTTGGAAATAGTTTGGCCTGGTTTCTTCATTTCCCCACTGAAACAACAGGGACCCTTCCTGAACTGCCTAATCGTATCTCGATCAAACCCAAATCCTTCCCTGTAAATCATGGATGCCTCCACATTATCAAGAATATCACATGTGATATCTCCAGCTTCGCCATCTGATTCCCATATACAAATCCTAGGAAAAATCATGCTCTTCTCCGTTGAGCTACCTCGAGCTCCATCCACGGACGATCTCTTCCTAGAAGAAGTAACCATTAGATTTTGCTCCTTCCCATTGTTGCCGTGACAAAACGTGCTGTTTAACTGCTGTAACTTGGCGTCTTTGCTGTTCATATTCCAAGTTCCAATGTAACAACTGCCGTCAGGCCAAGTGAAAACTCCGTTACCTTTGGGGACTCCATTTTCCCACTGGCCGTCGTATTTGTTTCCGTTAGACCAGATCAAAGTTCCTCTACCGGAAATCACACCATTTTTCCATTCCCCAATATATTCATTTCCGTTCCTCCACACATAACGCCCCTGCCCTTCTTGAAGATTCTTCTTCCACCATCCTTCATAAAAGTCGCCGTTAGCATAATGTTTCTCGCCGTAGCCGTGTTTGCGGTCGGAACTCCACGACCCACGATAGGTGTCTCCGTCAGATCCAGTGAAGGTACCAAAACCTTCCATCCGACCCGACTTGAATTCGCCTTCAAAAGTAGCACCCGAAGGCCATGAGAACTTGCCTTTACCTGAAGCTTTACCTCTTCGCCACTCGCCTTCGTACATGCACCCGTCAGTCCACAAATACTTGCCCGATCCATGAGGGGCGTTGCCGGAGAAACACCCTCTGTATAGATCCCCGTTAGGTAGATGCTTCTCGATCACTGTTCCAGCGATTCCACTTCCTCCCGTGGAGCTCGTCTCGCCGTCAATCACGGCGTTAGTTATAGTAGTAGGTGTAACTCTCCGTGTGGTGGCTTGGGATCGAGTACGGCCGACTACCGGAATGGACGGTACAGCTGGTTTGAGGTCAGTGCGGTTAGTATTTTCCTCCTCGGACTTTTTCTTCCTAATGTTAAGGACGGCGTCGTTTGGTTGTTCGAGCAATATCGCTTCGTACATTTTCCTGGTCTCATAAATCACATAAAAAAAACTACACGGTCTCGAAGTAAAATTGTGTTGGCCTAATTAAAGCATTTCCGCCATGTTTCCACCGGAGAGTGTTGGCCTAATTAAAGCATTTCCGCCATGTTTCCACCGGAGAGTGTAGGCATTTTCCGACGATACAGTACAATTTTGAGACTTATTTTTCCTTTCTCTTTCTAGAATTTTCTTTTCTCTCTCTTTCTTTCTCTTTAGTGCTTTGTTAGCATCCGGTTGGGAGAAAATACGTGAGAATCTTACAAGCACCAGCACAAAACAGCGAAGATAGAGAGAGAAACAAAGACATAAAAATAATATAAAACAAGAGAGAGAAAGATTAAGAGGGTAATGAGCCGGCTTTTGCCTAGGGAACGTTGCTAGCCTCACCAGCCCAGCTTTATTTTTCAAATTTTTATGACCACTATGCCCCTCCTTCCACGGTTGCTTTTAACTGTCCTGTCTTCTTTATTTCGGTTTCATCGTGACGTGACGGATTGCCCCGATAACTACGATACGAGGGTATATTTGTACGTAATGTTCTTTCTACTCTTTTTACCCTTCGCCTTTTATTCTAAATACAAAATATTTTGTGTACTATGGTTGGCTGGCCTGGCTCGAAACTGCTGATGCCGGTGACCAGTCAATGTTTGACTATGCCATATAAAATATTAGAATTAAATTATATTTTTTACACCTAGTTTGAGCTGAGTTAAATAGAAAAACAGTAGGTGACACACACAATTTGTCAAGGCAAATTGGCAAATTAGATGATGGTAAGACACACAAAATTTGGTAAAAACCCAATTTTAAATCTTGGTCAACCTATGCATCATATAAATCCACCAAACCATATTATAAAAAAATCCAAGAAAGAAGCAATAAAATCTAGTTTATTAAGCTTCAGAAAATAGTGGTGGTGCAGCATGAATACATGGGCCACCTTGAGCTTGAGAATATCCATTTTTATTTAATGGGGTTTGATTCATGAAATCAAAGGTTACGATATAAGAAAACATCATTTTCATAGTCACTCAATCATGCCTTGTTTTTATTGACTAGGGGTACTGAGGTTGGCCAATAATCCCCGTAACTTGGAACAAATATAATTATAATTTCTTGCTTTTCTTGTAAGGATATGTTTATTAACGTGCATAATTACCGATATTAACAAGAGCAATATAAACCCTAGATATTAGTAAAATTAATTGATTAAACCTTTATCACATTTATAAAATATTAAGTTATATGATATAATAATTATGAATTTAATCACTATACCTGATTTACCCTCTGTAACGGGTTTTGATTTAAAAAAAATATAGTAGCAATGTGTATAATATTTTCATGCATGGTTTACTGAGTTGACTTACCATTTCTAAGTTGCAAAATTACAGTTTCCTACCTCTCATTCAATTTTAGTTATTAACTTTATTAACTAAAGAGTGTGACCAAATACTTGAAAAAACAAGAATAAGAAAAAGTGATTCAAGAAAGAAGAAAAAAGAGGCTCAAAAAATAATGAACTTGGCTCCTTCCCTTTCTCTTTGTCACCTCATTTTTTCACGCTCATTAAAATAAGTTTTGCCTGCAACCCTATGTGAATCCAAATTCCCACTCTCAATTACCACTTTCACCACCCATACCTCATGGTTACAACATGTACAACTATTTTAGTAGGATTGGAGCCCAAATACTTGTCACTATCATGATTAATTTTAGATAGAACGAGAGTGGAGGAACCGTAACCGTAGAAGTTATTATTCTGTTATGAGTTAGGAATTATTATAATGGTGGGAGTCAAGTGAAGGCCATATAAAGCCCTAATCTCTTTGTAACTCTAATTATATTCTTAACCCTAATCTCATCCTTGCTAAATCTACCCTTCTTGATGCTCTATGTCCTCGCGTAAAACAAATTAAGACCGGATCATTGGTATTTTCTTTCCCTTCTTTTCAAAGGCAAATGAAATTTATCTTCGTATTTTGAATGATAAAGTTAACAAATTACCAGTTTTTCAGACTTCTCAAACCATTACTCTAATTGTGTTACGTTAAAATTTTTGAGATTACAAATCATAAAAAACAAGTTAAACAATTATGAAATTAATTTAAAACACCCGAAATTCACACCGAGATTAAGTTAATGGAATTGATTTGTTATTAAAACAAAAATACAATTTGGATAGATCAACAAAAATACATACTAAGATTTGAAGGCTCCCTCACTTCACCTGATTTCTTCAAACGTTTCCACTTAAACTGCCCAAGTGTAGGGCAACCCTATCTTGGACAGACAGAGACACCAATTAATGCCAATCAATAATGGGGAAAAGCCAAATCAATTACCACCTTTTGCCAACAAGGTGGCAGTTAAGGAATAAATAAGGGAGAGAAAATCTTTTAAGAAAATAATGCCCGGTCAAATATTACATTTAATAAAAGTATGTATATAATTTTATATATAAATAATAATATATTATTATATAATTAGATATTATTTTATAAAAATATCATATATATAATTTTATATATAAATAATAATGTGTTGTCATTTGATTGAATATTATTTTTTTTAATTTTTAATTATTCAATTATATGATGATACGTTATTATTTATATATAAAAGTTATATATATAATATTACTTATTGTTTCTTTGATTTAAAATTATTCAATTATATAATAATATATCATTATTTATATAAACAAATTATATACATTATTTATATGGATAACACTTTTCTATTAGTGTATATACCAACTCAATAAGCCATGAAAACATAAACTCCACCATATTCCTTTTAATTGGGTTTACTTAGAAATGGGCTTCCGTGAACTTAGTGGTTCATCCAAGTCGAACTATTCGCCATCTCATGGCAAATTGCTTGTCATATGAATATAAAGTTGTTGAACAAACATGTACAAAGGCTCCACATATGTTCATATCGTACCACATGGGTAAAATGAATAACATTCTATATAAGATTATTTTAAAAAATAAATAATTATTTATATCAAGTGATCTACTATTTTTGTGTTTGTGTCAAGAGGCAGGTAAAAATTGTGGTTTACATTATTATTAATGATATGTGAAATTGATTTATGTATATATGTGTTAAAGATGTGATGGCGTTATGTGATTATAGATTTGTGGAATAAGTATTCACTTTCGAGTTTTTCCGATTGTTGGTAGGTAATGTGATAGAGACTTTAGCATTTTGTGGTTTCGAACTCAAGAGAAGTTGATGTAATGAGATGATTTTGGATGTTTAAAGAGACCACCGTTCATGTATTTTGATCCATATGCTTGGCAGTGTTTTAGCATGTTTTGTAGCCCAAAAACGTATTAACGACATTTCATAGCCCAAGGACTAGGGGTGGATTTAGGCCGGGCCTAACCCAAACATCTTTTGACTCGAGTTTGTCAAGCTAAAATTAAGTCTGGTTCGAATTCGGCTTAAATGAAAAATAGTTTAGTTTTGTTTGGTTTGAGTTTGACTTGATTTTATAGCTCGAATCTATGGTTCGAATTCATAGCTTTGTTCGACTATAATTAATGATTTGAATTGATAGTTTGAATGCATAACTCAGATTCATGACTTGAGTTCATAGTTAATTGACAAAACGACTTCGTTTTACTGAAATAATATTCAAAATTTATGATTTGAGTCAAAAATTAAGTCGAACAAAGCCACAAATTAGAGCTGCTCTGAGTCAAATCAAGTCACAAATTCTAACTATCGATCAATCCCCTAATTAGAGCTAGATTTGAGTTGAATGCCCCTTAACTTAAGTTCGATTCGAATTAAAAAACGAGTTAAATATTTTGGTTCAAGTTCAGTACAAGATTGAATCAAATTAGTTTTCGAGACTGAACTGGCTCAGATCATATCTAGGCCAACCAAGGATGGGCAGTCGAATCGATTGTCTTTTTGATTTGCGGTTCAACCGATTTAATTGGATAACCTATTAGTTCAATCTATCCCTAAATTATTATATATATCTTAAATAATATCAAACATTCACCACATTTTTTAAAATATAAAATATATAAAAAACATAATTTTAAATATATTAATTAAACAATTGACCCTTTATTATATAGATTAAAAAAAATCAATTACAAATTTTTATCAATAATTTAATTAAAATTTTACATATTGTAATTTTTTAAAGTTTCTATAAAACAAAAATTATGTAATATTATGTAAATATAGTTTTATTGATTTTAAATAGTTTTTCTAATTTAACAAATTTATTGAATTTGATAGAATTTTAAATCAATTAATATTTATATAAATCATATTAAACTATAAAATTGACTAGATTGTAGATTGATTCATAATTTAACCAATCGAACATATTGATTTGATTCAATTTTATAAACACTAGTAAAAATCGGATAAAGACAGTTGGATTATTTCGTTTCCGATATGTAAAAACTAATTGTGACAACCTAAAATTAGGGATCTAACATGAACCACTTTATTATATAACTCCTACAGTTCTACTTCCCCTAATAAAATTTGCCCATTTTTTATATATGTATATAAATTGAATAGTATCATATATATAAATTTGTACATAAATAACAATATAATATAATATAATTAAATAATTAATAATTAATTATATAATAATATATTATTATTTATATATAAAATTATATATAAAAATTATGTAAATAATTTTATTAATATAAATTTATATATTTGAGTGATATAATTAATTAATTATTTTTATTTTAAATTTATACAATTAAATATTATTCTATTAAATTATATAATTAATTTATTTAATTTATTTATATATATATAAATTTATTAATTTATAAAATCATAATTAGACAAATGTAGTCTTAATAGATAATTATATACAGGTACAACCGTTGATATCAAATCTTCTGATTTTATAAGTTCAACGCCAAACAGTGAGCTGGGATTTCAGCTGTCCCGTGGGGCCGTACGACCATGTCTTTTTCGAAACACTGACATGTGCTGCCCGCCTGCCGGCCATCCCACCTAGCCTGTTCAATGGACTCATCTACGCCCTCCACGTGTGTTTTCACCGAACAAACAAACCTCTGTCTGCCACGTCCTCACTCGATGTCTCTACTTATTGTTTAACCACGTGTTAGCCTTCCATCCAAAATTGCTGATTTGGTGAAGAAAACAATGAAAAGGCTATCGCAAAATTACTTTAATGATGTATCAATGGTTAGCCTAAAAACAGAACAGGAAAGTTTTCCCTGAAAAAGAGTTAGGGTCGGAATAATAGGATAAATTAATAATATATTATAATAAATTATTTTTAATTTATTTAATATAATAATTATGAATTTAATTATTATATTTTAAAATTTATTTATCCAATAAAATCAAACAAAATTCTTCTATCATAAAATAAAATTACTTTAATAACCTAATACAATCCTAATTATCATACCATTGGATAATTAAAGGATTATTTTACATCATTTTCTCAAATTAAATAATTGAATATAATTATGATTTGTTGAAGTTTTCATTACATAAACTAATTTATGCTTTAAAATTTAATTCCTACCAGACAAAATAATTTGTATTGTATTGCCAAAATAATACAAAAATCTAGAACATTTCACTTCATTTATACTTCGATCAAGTTGAAGAGAAATAAATGAGGGGTTGGGGAACACAGCCATGGCAGTTGTGTTGGTAAACATGTTAACGGGTCGAACCAACCCACAACATTGGTTGGGTTTCTTTTTTCGGGCAATTTGTAGGATATGGTTTATTATTTTAGTGAATAGTGTCATGACTTGTGGATCATATCGGGGTTTTGAGAGTAAGACTCACAACGGGTTTCATACTACATGTAAAAATTATTAAAAAGTTAAAAATAATTAAAATTATAATTTAACAAATTGGTCTATATAAATATGTAAATTGACTAATTAAGTGTTTGATATGACATATTTAAGAGATTTTAACCATGTCATAACCCTTTTTTATTTTATGGGTTAGTTTGACCTGTAAGACTCATATTGTAGTGATTCTTGGCATGACTTAATCTATTAGCACGATGCCTACACTAAGGTCGGCCCGACATCGGCTGTGGACATGTCTAGGTGTCCGCAAAGGATGGAACAAGAAGCAAAGCATGTGAAAAACTTTGAAAGAGATACCGCGGCAATTTATCCCGTATTCATATTTGATATTGAATTGAATGGTGAAGACATGGCAGTCGGTGGGTTCACACGCCCACTAAGCCCCACCAAGCTTTGTCTTTTTTTTTTTTAATTTTCTTTTCTTTTATATAAATGCAGCCCATTTGTCTTCAACTATGCCAATTGCCCACCCCACCAAATATTTGTGAAAGTGATAAATACACACTAATTCGATCATCTTTGTTATGTTGGACCAGGTGGTGGTGGCGCTGCATGTGGGCAGTGGCCTCAATTCTTGGCGGGTTTAGGATTCCACTATAAAATAGATTACGTATCTCATAAGTCAGACCGATGGTGATAGGGTTTTGCATCAATTTGTGGGCCAGAGGAATTATTCACATGCATAGAGTAGTTTGTTTCCTTATCCTCACCCATTAATTATGGGAGAAAATCATTATCAAAAAAAAATATTTTAAAAATTATAAATTTATCATTTTTTTTTGTAAATTTAAAAATTTAACCTTATTAAAAATTTAAAAAATTATTATTTTCTCCTTAGGATTTCATCGTCTCTCTTTAGTGAAAATCCCTTCTTTGATCATAAGTATTTTTTCTCTCAATCAGCTTATCTCTCTTTCTCAATCTCTCCGTTATTTTTATTAATTTTATATTTATTAATTTTTTAGTATATAATTGTTTTTCAATTAATATGATAAATAATATAAAAATATTTTATATTAATTACACACAATAACATCTAAGTAAAACTACATCTTAGTTTTCTTTTATTTCATCAAACCAAATACAATAATCTTTTAGATAATTTATCATTATGATAATCTTTTATAAATAAAATTATATGTATAACTTTATATATAAATAATAATATGTCACTTTATGATTTTGTATTAATTTATCTTTAATTTTCAACTATTCAATCATACGATAAGATATTATTATTTGTATATAAAATTATACAGTATATATATATATATTATGTCCTAAAGGTAAATCATGAACATAAAGATTGAAGAACATCTAGCATTGAAAGAAGCTCTAGATATAGTTTTGTCTTGTAATTAAAGAGGAGTAAACCACCCAACAAGCAGAAATAATTTTGTCTTGGAATCAAATTCAAGTAATATTCTAGGTGTAATCAACTCAAACTTCACAAACTTTCTGCTCTTGGAAATGTTTTACTTGCAATTTTCTAACCTTTTTTTAATTTTAATTTATAAACAAATATTTATTTTTTATGGTGAATTTTCCCAGCCAGGGCCGCAATTTCCATTTCCGTTTTCACGCTTTGTTTCAAGCTTCAACTGACTTTTAGGTAAATTAATCAAAGTTTAACGTGGTCCATACATGTGATTTGGCTTGATCCTACAATCTAATTTCTTCTTCAAGTCTATTGCCTTTATTGGCTAAACATGTGAAATCCATCTTATCATGCGTGCTAATCAGGTGAAGATGAAGGAGTGAAGATGCAGAAGGGTTGTCGGCAAAATAAGTTCCGTTTAAATTCAAAAGTATTTTTGTCGGTGAAATTGGATTCGAGTAATGTTTATGCGGGTTTGTGTAAAGATTACGTGAACTCACTTAATCTCTACACCAGCTAGGAAAAAGATATTAACTGACTAAGTTCATCAATACTTTGTATTTTTTTCTTGGATCGTATAAAAATTATGTAAACCCATGTATTTCAAATCTCTACAACCCAAGAAAGTTCTATTATTTTAATCCCGACACCATTTACAGCATTAATCACCAAAAATACTAAGGAAACTAGCAAATTCAACAAATAAACTTTAAACCATAATTATTTTTTTTAAAAAAAGAAAGACTTAAGAAAAAATAGTTACAAATTTCTTGCCAATTTTAACAATTCTTAAGCAAAAGGTTAGAAATCAAAACCTTTTTTGGCACAGCCCACACCGGCTTTGGCTAGAATATATATTAGAGAGAAGACATGATAGGAGGGTGTGACCGAGGCTCCCCATTTTTGGCACAGCCCACATTGGCAAGCCTAGAAAATTGTGAGGGTCTTCAGAGTTATGACATAATCTATTTTAAATGGTAAAATATAGTAGATGCGTGTAATACACATAAAATGCATATATATTAAGGGTTTTTTTAAGAAAAATGATGTGTATTTATTTTATCACACAAATAAATATAAACTTATATATTTTATTATATAATTAAATATTATTTTATTTTTAAATAAAAATATAACACATATTTTATATTTATATATATATATATATATATATATATATATATTTATTTAAAGTAAATATACATAATTTTACAAGTAAAATTGTCTATATAAATAAATTGTATAAATTTTTTTATATATAATCTGAGATGACAATTTATGATTTGATGATGTAAATATTTACTGTTTTCCTCACTTTAAGATAATCCAATCAGATACTAATCATGCTACTGGTGTTTTTTCTAAGGGACAAAATTTGGTTATTTTAATTAATTGTTAGATTTTCTTTATACAAACACCTGGCTATATATCTGCCGTGTTCGTTAGGCTTGTTCAGTTTAGCTCGGTCTGGTTTTGCGTGGTCTAATGTTTAGGATTGATTGGACGGTTGGATGATGTTATGGGCAAGTGGGTTCGTTTAGTCACAAACCCACCTATCATGCACACGGAAAAAAACCAGACTTCATGAAGAGAAAAGCAGAATCTGCTTCACAAAACTGGGAAACTGCTATATTTTCTTTTTGTTTTTTTTTTTTAAAAATAAATTGAACCTTCCCCGCCAATCAATAAAACTGGAAAGACACAAAGACAGTTTTTTTCCTTTGTTAAATGCCAACATCCTAATCTAATTTACTGACATGGATGATGAAGGGGCACACATTAGCCACTGGAGAATAAATGTAAACAATGAGGAAGTTTGAGCTTTAGTCAAGGAGTTCAGAAGGAACGTGGCCAAAAATATCAGGACATGAATCCCAATTTGATTTCTCTCTGGCTTCCCAATACCCGCCAATATACCGATATGTACCAGTTGCTTTATCCTTAGCAAACCATTTTGGTTTCCAGCCACTCTCTTGCATCTTTCGAGCCTGCATCCCGTTCCAAACATCCATGCATTATCATTATGTGACTAAGTAATATAATTGGCAAAAATCTTCACGAGCAAATTTTGAATGTGCGAATAAAGACAAACGATAACACAAAATTCACCTGCCGTTGTCGCTGCTCTAGCCGTAACTTCTCAGAATTTGCCATTTCGTACTCCCCATTTTCCAAATGCCTTTGGTCAGGTCTGAGTCTTGAATCTGTTGGTGGCAATTTCTCCTTCACATGGGAATAACAAATACATATCAAACAAAGATTTTCAAATGCAAACAGGCATCGAGAAAACATGAGACTTGTGTATTAACATATCATGTATCTATTAAAAGGCGATATCTGCAACAAACATGTCAAAACAATCACCTTTAGACCTGGAGTGAGCTCGTTCAATGTGATGGCAAAACGTGTGAAGTTATATCTAGTGGGAAATTTAGGAGGAGCACTCTGCTTCCAAAGTGCACGAGCTTCTGATTCAAATCCTTTTCCTTTCCCTGAACAGTCTCCAATCACATAATGCATGCTCTCATCCCATTTTCCAAACACAGTTGCCATTGTTTTCCCATTCCTATCTTGAACTGTGCCATGCACCTGAAAAAATATTAAGCAGATACATAAGACATGAATTTGTATTATTTTAGCAAAGAATATGTTGCATGTCAAGCAAGTCCACCTATCAAAGATACTCTTTATCAAGTTATATTAATCAAACCACAATCACATACAACCGACAATACTCTAGAGGAAACAAACATTGATGGTGTCTGAAAAGAACCTGGTGAGGATTGCGGTCAATGATAGACTGCTCCTTGAATTTCAGCTTGCATGAATACTCGCAATTTCCCTCAATTCGCATTGTTCCATAGTGATCGCAGTACAACTTTCCCAATATGAGATTATATATTGACGTGGTAACCTAAGGAAAAAAATTCAATTTCTAACTAGACCTTATTTAGAGAATGAGTGTTACTTGGATGGTTAGAATTTTACCTTACTCCATTGAAAGACTTCTCCATCATCAAATTCCAAAGTTAAGACACCAACGGGGTCAAGCTGAATTGAGCGACCCCAAAATTTGCTCTTCAGATTGCTATCTCCCCAAAATTTCCAACCAGTACCCTCACAGTGACAGGCAACAATCATAGGGTGATGACTGACCTGACACCAAAATAAAATAAGACCAGCCACTCAATATGCTAAAATAAAAAAGAATTTGGCACCAAACTTAAAATAACAATTTGGTCAAACTATGAGAGTGAATTAGTAGAGATCATCTCAAGTAATAGACTGTACTTTACACCTAAAATGAAGGTAAAAATATGGTCAAATGGATATCATACTCATCTAAAATTCAGTCAATTTACAAATTTATATGCTGATATGCTCCTACAGGGCTGCTCCTAATATAGTCAACCTGGTTAAGCTGCAAGTGTACCAAATGAAACCAGCTCAATACATATTGACAATAAAGAAGATTTTGCCAAGGTATGTTTCAATACTCATGAGAATAGAAAATATTGTCTAATTGCATGGATGAATGAAGTCATTAACAGAAGAAACTGCAACTATATAATTTGAATTCTAGTCATGGAAACAAACCTTCTCTGAGAAAAAGCGGAGGCCTTTATCTGGATAGTCAGCTTCATATGTTTCACCTAACAGTGGATTAAATGGTTTACATATTCTTCCTTCAGTTGAAGCATAACCAGATACAGCAAAGGCAGCCACGTTTAAAATCCTCATTAGTTTATTGCCCTGTAAAATTTCAAAGAAATTGTCAAAGAAGCTTCGGATCAAGTAAACACTCTACAGCAATATGTGCAAGTAGTGGTAATGTGTAAGAAAGAGATAGAATTTAAAGAGCAGTAAAAATAAACAAATATCAAGATATTATTCATAGACTTACCCTTTTCCCCCATTCATACGCTCGGTCAAGAAGATACGAATACTCCATTTCTTCAAAACACTTTTGTAGAGAAGAAAGGGGCTCATTAAAGTAAACAGGAAGACAAATTTTTGTGAGATCCTTGCCTATGTTATCCTTAATCATTGACCAAAGGCTGATACCCTTCTCCTTTTCAACTGGATCAGGGAGTTTATTACGTCTCTTAATACGAGGATAGTTAGTTCCAACTGATCTGATGGACAGATCATTGTCATCTTCAAATGCATCTATAGGATGCCCTTCACCATCTGAAGAGAAAGATGAAGTCCGGAAATCAGACCCATTACTTCTGAAAGAACTTGATGACAAAATGTCACGAGTATCAAAGAAAGTATTTTCATCATCATCTGTTTCTTCCTCTGCTGCATCAACTCTTTCATTCTCATCATCAGATTCAGTTGGACTACCTTCTGACAGGAGGAAAAAGAAAAACCAAGAATAAAATATGTAATTTGAATAAGAAAAGTAAAATATGTATGGGTATAATATGTATCAAGTTCTACTAGTGTATGATGTCCATTTATGGGCTCAAATTTAATAATAAAGCTTTGTAGTCTGAACACATCTTATTGGCTTTTTAGATAATGCCAAAAATAACTAGCCATTATAACATAAAACATTCTAGACTGAGACCAATTCTATAATTTTAATTTTATGCATCAACTGAGAGTCAGCACATCTCACTGTAATATGGTAAATATTAAACGTAAATAAATGTATTTACTTTATACAACGTACCACTCGATCTGTCTTTCCTTAATGTAGGTGAAGCACCTAGATCACTCAACTGTCTTTGGCTCTCATCAACTACTGTATTCTCCAGATCAACCTTTTCTGTCTACAAAATAAAATTTAAAAGAATGTTTTAGCATAACAAGAAAAAATTTAAGATGAAACTTGCGAGAAACTTAACTTACCAACAAGGATTCATGGATTCTCTAAAGAGCTATAATACTAGCTTGCATAGGTTGAAAATTCATGAATAACTTAAGTCTGATTTGAAATACAATTAGTGATTACCAGCTTGAGCCCAAGCAAACAGAATGCCTTGAACTAGCTTTTGGGGGTGCAAAGCAATATTGAGAACCTCAAGCATTATAAGGAATAGCATAAGCCTTGCCACTATCGAATACACTAATTGTAGCAATTTTAATTTTTAAAAATATTGACATCACATAAGTAGCAAGAAAGATTCTGTTATGATGATATAAATGGAAAGACTTGGGCGGTGGCCACTGATTAACTTGAGGTACTTATATCCAAACTCAAGTAAGAGCTGAGTGCATATCTAAAGACACAGGAATATTTTATCAATTACTGCTAGACCTGGTCAAATTAGCAACTCTTGCTCGGGGATATTTAAGATAAACACATGATACTAAAAGTAACCCCATCTTCATAAATCCTTCCATTTGAAGATTGCATGAGATGGGGCAAGATACTGTGTACCACCGCTTTTTTTTTTTTTTTTTGGGTTTTGTTGCCCTTCCTAAAAATTTAACGGGAAATAATGACCACACTTGCTAAGTACAAACTCCCCAGCCTTTATTAAGATAGTTTAGCAAAAAACTGACAAAGCTTCCACTCTTTGCTACATAAACTCTCGATTAGCAGGAAAAAAACTTATTATTTGGGTATCCAATTACTAATAAATATGTTTGGCTACATTATCCTTTAATCCTAATCTGCAGATGCAGAGTTCTCAAACTAAATATAAAATAAACAAATATTTAAAAATGCCATAAATTAGGTCTGGAAGTAAATGAAAATCATATCTCCCAAATCCTAAACATTGAGAACAGAAAATTCTTCATAAAGTTAATCTAATTTGTCAAGCCAGAAGCATCTATGGTCGCTCTGACAATATCCTGTGAGGATGTTGTTGTGTGATGGTAGAGATATGTTCAGCATTATGAAAAAAAAGGACCATGACATACACAAAATGAACTACAGACATGAAAATTGTATGTTGTAATCTGCATTGTCAGAACAATGCTTAATTTGTGAATTCATAATCTTTGGAGAACAATTTATGAAATTCACAGCAAAATAAAACCTCTTAAAGCGTTCAATCCCAGGTCAAGTGCCCCAGCCTTGATAAAAAAATCAAAACTGCTGCACCGTCACTGTTTCACAACTGGCAGCGCTCCCACCATCACTGTCATCATGACAACCACTACCACAACATAACACAATATCGACCAACCTCTGCCATTAATCTCTGCTGCTTCATAAAAATGCACTGATCCCCCTCTCATATCAACAATATATTATTATTGAGCAAATTTGGATCAGCTACATGAGTCCTTTCATCAATAGAGCCACCCTGTCCACTGAAATTTCTTGTATGAAGCACAAATATAAATTTACTTTTGATGCTTCTACATTTTCTTCTACTTTTTTCCTTTGGCCCCTTCCGTAAAAGTTAGTAATAATTAAATAATACTGCACCACTTCATGAGGTAAAACAGAACTTGAGACAGAGCTAACAGTCAGCAATTGTTAAAGACAGCAATTTCTACCGCTCCGAGTGTTAGAGCAGTTCAATCACTAGACACTCATACACCGGCCAAAAATAAAATACTAGAATTAGAAGCAGATGTCAAGTACTAGCGATCTTGTATAATGACACTAGATATACAGAAGTCATCAGTTCCATATGTTGTGAAATAAAATCTGTAAACCCGCCTGAACACTAAGTGATCAGACATGAACTTCTACATCCAAACAAAACCTACATCTGCTTACGAACTTCTAATTCAGTACTTAAGAAAATTTTATAAAAGAAAAACGTATAAGCACACCATACACATCATATAAAAGTGTTGAACCGCTCCACAGAGAATCACAAAAACAACAACAAACTGGACTTGAGCCTAGTCACACCCAATTTCATTAGGGCACAATTCGTAAAATTAAAAAAAAAAAAATCATTTGGCAATGCCAGCAGTATTTGAGGCGGTAGAAGAATTCTTAATCTGGTTTCTAGTTTTCATTATATGTACCTCTAGATGCCTCAGCGTGTCCATCAGTAAACACTGCTTCTGCTTCAACAACAGCAACTGATTAAGCAACATGGCGAACTCGTCCTTCATTATCTTTTCGCTCTCTAGTATTACTTCTTCTCTCACTCCCTCCACCAACAAACGTTGTCTCAATTTCTCAGTAGAGAGGTGAACGTTCTCCGACGGAGCCATCAATTCGCTGTTCGAAATTCTCGGAAACATATCCTTCACCGCTTGCAATGCCTCTATCCATTGCAAACGGTCCTCCCGCGTTTCAGCCCTCAAGTGCAGTCGTTTTGTGCCTGTAAATATCGAGAATCTCTTGTCGTCCGATTTGCTCTCACGGATTGTCGACACCTGTCAACCAATAATGCCACAATGCATTTTAAACATTTTAGAAAATAATACCATTTAAACAATATTTTAAATGAATAAAAAAATAAAAAAGACCTTGAGATGGATTTCGCCGAACGGTTTGCGGTTAAAGTGGTTCTGATGAGACGCCGCCGTTTCGTACTTATTGCAACCCTTGGAGATTCTTCGCATGGACTCTTCACCGATAATTTTGCAACCTTTCTCGGTCTCTTGACTCACCACAATCTTATCAGGTCCATGGATCTTGTAATAAGACAAAACGCCGTCCTGTAATACGAACCATCTCGGCCTCCAACCTTTGCCGTAATTCACCCACTTGTACAACACTCCTGCTATTCCGTTCCCTACCAAGTCGTTTATCTTCACGTCCACCGGCTCAGCCCTCTGGCTCAGCCGTTGATTCGGTTCCGTCGAATTGGCACTCCCGCCGTTGTGGTTATTGTTGCTATTGATGTAATTATGATTGCCGTTAACTTGCGCCGGATTGGATCGGGCCAACGGGTCGAACCGATTTGAAGACGTCGTCCACATAATCGTAGTAGGAGGGCGAATGGCAGGGAGATGATCTGTGAAGTGTTTATGAGAGGCCTGGCTATTTTCGGATACAGTGGAGATGCAACAAAACTGATGCATATCCTATTATAGACTAAACAACAGCCAGATCGCCCGATTTGACACCGACGACGTGGCGGCGGAAAATGGCGGCCGAGTTGATTCTGAATTTCATGCTAATTTCGTTTCTCTTAATTGGTAAGACGAGGTCGCAAGAGAGTATTGAATTCGATTTGGGTAAATTGAGTGATGATTATTAAGTGGTAACAGAAATAGTTTTATCCTCGACAATTTCGGGGAACGAAGAAAGAAATGGAGTGACTTGAGAGCGAAGAAATGTCCGGCGAGGCTAATGAGAAGATTTGAAAAAGTCGAAAAAAAATTCAAGAAATATGAACGACGGGGAAAATTAATTATAGCGAAGCGGGTTATTATCATGTGCGGAAACGTGTAGAGACTAGAGGGGCAAAAGCGTTTGGTTTTAATAGTGATGGATTCTACGCAGCCCGTTCGATAAGTGTGGTCCACACGTTCACGTGGCCCCTTTTTGGTATGCGATCATTTCATCTTCTCCCTGGAGATATCCCCTGCCAAGTTTTAAAGAATTTCCCCGAAATTTTGTGCGACGACTTCATTTTCAACTTTTTTACGGTGAGCTAGGGATGGTAAGCTTAAAATATAAGCAGTAATATTTTTTAGTTAAATCAAATTAATTTAAGGAACTTAGCTCCATAATGCTTAGTTTTACTTTACTTATTCTATTTTTTAATTAAAAATTATTAAAAATAATATAAATTAAATAATATATTTATATATTTAAAATAAATAGGTACAATTTTATTAATTAATTATTTACAGGAGGGCCGGAATGGGATGCTTCAGCAAAATCTTTTTGGGTGGAATTAAAGCTACCGCGTATAATACTATTATGAAGACCTCACAAGTTAAAAAATCTAAGATAAGAAAAGAACAAAAAGAAGAGACATTAGGAAGAGGGATATAAAAAGGACGATGGTGAGTGGCTTGGCTGGATCCAATCGCCACCATTTTATGCCCTTGTTAGTGCTCCATACTAAATTATGGAGTAGATTGGTCTATATATCAATTTCATGTTTTCTTTTAGTTTTTAAAGGTTTTTTCCAATTCCTTTTAAATTTTAATTTATTTCTCAACGTTAAAAGACTGATTAGACCGACTTAGAATCCACCATGAAAAGAAAAAAAAATCTTTTATTGACCCAAACTTTTTTGTTTTTGGGTTTAATTAGAGATCTCATTCATATTTGTTAAACGAATAAATTTAAAATACAATAATCGAACCCATAATTGTTATACCAGATAAATCATCAAGACTTTACAAATATGATAGAGGTTTGAGTCATGACTTTATTTTAGTATTTTTAATATTTCACCAAGTTTGTTATTGCCTATGAAAAAACTCCTACAAGTTTTTTAAAATTACATTTTAGTATACAATTTTTAAAGAATTACATTGTAGCCTATCCTACTCTATCCCAAACACACCTACACTCAGTTTGATTTATTTACAAATTATAACTTGAGATTAAATCAATATTTTATAATGAGATGGATTTGAAGTAAATAAATCATTATTAAATATAAAATTAAATACAAAATAATAAAATTGGCAAAATTACTCTTACTTTAATTCTACCAACAAATTTTACATATTTTTGTAAAAAATATAACTTTAAATCATATAAGTAAGATTAACAATCATATTTATAACTTAAATTAACAAAATAATTAAAATAAAATTGAAAAACATAGTTTATGATCGAAAAATTAAGGGTATTCCATCCACTTCTATCCCGATAAATTTTAAAATTTCAATTTCAATTATTCGAACAAAATAATGAAATACTTATTTACTTGAGTAAGATAAATTTGTTACCATATATTTAAAAATTTTTAATTAAAATTTAGATAAATTTTTTAATGAAAAAGTGTTTGAGATGGTAAGAATAAGGATAAAACAAGTATTAACATAGAATCTTGGCTTTCTCCGAGTAATTCATAAAGAATTGGTTAATACCATCTAATTTTAATAAAATTATATTATTTCAATTAATTTCCCCGTATTAAAAAAATAAAACCTATTAATATTCTTATATGAATACGATGTTATTTATTTTTACCACATCAAATGGAACCCTTTTCACCTTAACAATTAATTAACATAAAACAAGCTATTGATTTTCATTATCAATCATAATCAATAATGAATTCGCTACACTCTTTTTATAGGTTGAGTTTGGCCATTAGTTAAGATCGATTGAGTTTAAAAGGAATAATCAAAATTCAAGCTGAAACTCATACTGTGATTCAGCTTTGGGTTTGTCTTTTAGTTAGTGAAAATACAAATTATTTGTGTTTTAAATACATTATTTTGAATTTTTAAATCCAAAATATATTAAACACATATTTTAATCTTTTTTTTTTTATGAATTTTTAAAATATGAAAATGTCTCTTGTATTTTAATTAATTATCATAATATTATAACTATATAAAATAAAAAACTCAATTTTTTGTCATCCAAATCCTTAACCTATTCTGATAGTTTTTGGTGATGATTGTATTTTGATTATATAATATGTTATATCAGGTTTAATAGTTAATTAAACACTAAATATTTTAATTGTTAACCAGAAGATTTATAAAAAATATTAAAATTATGATTGAAATTATCGTTTTTTTTAAAATATATTATTAATGATGTGTTATATTAAACTCATATATACATATTTTATATCTTTTTCATATTTAAATTTTTTAACCTTTTTATATAAATATATTTTTTATCATTTATTATATTATATCCATTTAATTTTTATATATTTTTCCCCCATTCCCCTATTTACTAATTTGGATTTGTTTTTGAACTCAATACGCCCTAACTCTTTTTTCATAATTAGATTGCCTTCTCTTATCATTTTTAATAATAGAACAAGCAAATAATTAATCTTTAATTTGGGGGAATTAATTTAAAATTTAAGCTATAACAATAATTTAATTGAATAGACCCCACAACTCAGGCAGCAGACGTGGCAAAATCAAATGCGATGGCCGGAACATTCGGGAGTAGATTATCGAAACTCGCGCGAGGAAAAACCAAAATCCGTGAAACGTCCAACCGTACTCACATGGAGGCAGTACGACGCCGTTGTAAGCAAATTTTTGACAGTAGAGAAAATTCATTGTGGATGTCGTCGCAATGACGCGTCTCTGTGACTGTGACCGACATTCCCTGTGCGCGTCGTGTCACGCATGTCGCCACGTGGTGGCTCGCCGACACCTTACTGTACTATTCCCGTATTGTATCGGAAAGTTATAGAATGTTTTGACGTGCAAGATGTGGCGACACTACGTCACACACACAGTTTACAATTAATTTTTTTAATAAATTTACAAATTTCATCTACAATTGATTTATAATTATATATAAATATATTTTTATATGCAAAAATTCTAATAATAAAATAAACACATAAAGAGACCGTTTAATTTAAGTTGTAAAAAATTATTTTAATAATATATTTTTATTATTTATATTAAAAAATTCTCAAAATAATTTTGATTTTATTTTGATTTAATAAATTTTTAATATTAAAATATTTTTATTTTTAATAAATATAATAAATAATATAAAATATATTTTAAAATAATTACACATAAAAATATTTAAGTAAAATTATATTTTAATATTATTTTATTATCTTTAATCAAATATGATAATTATTTATATTTATATAATTTTATTAAATATAATAATAATTATTAATATCCATTAATATTTTAGATAAATTAAACTAAACTAAACTAAATTAAAGGTGTGAAATGTTTGATTATTCTTATTCTTACTCCCAATTTTGCCGAGAAATTTCCCCGAACTTTTAAGAAGAATAAGATTCCATAGTACGCGTTGAATGGAAGATACGGATATTTCGATAAATGGAAATCCAAATGTTTATCTTTTGACTCCTTTTTCACTTTCCATTTCAATAACGGATTCTCTTAACAGCGTAACGGCTAATTTAGTTGATATTTCCTTCTGTCAATTTTGTGTACTTTGACCAGAAGTCTGACCACAGACTATATATTCTTCTCTTCACCTGGCATATAATACCTTCTGTAAAAGATGTAAAGTATATATTGGCTACCCGAATAGTTTGACTAGAAAATCACGAGATTTTATTTATACAAGAGTATAAGTTTAAATTTATTTTAATGATATATTAATATTAAACTTTTAATTTATTTAGTTTAATGATTATAATATCGATTATTAGACTCAAAATTTGTTTTATTCGATGTGATGGTGATTTTGACTTAATGGTTATTTATTTTGATCACTTTATGCACATTTCTTATATATGAATGTTTCGGCCTGCTTTTATTTTACTAAGACACCTTTTGCACTTTTTTAAAGTAAATTATATTTTCATGCTGATTTTTACGAATGTTTTTATTTTCATTACATTAAGAAATGCATGTTTTAAAAAATTTACGTTAACATGTTTTTTTGGATTCGTATTCTCTTTAGAGGGTTATGTCTGAAGATGGGTGTGACACAACAACAAATGGTAGAATTGCTAATATGAAATATGTATTCTAGGTATGTTACCACTATAAGGCCCTGTAGCCATTGGTGTTAATCTTGGTTTACTTTGATTATCCATTGAGAATGTTTCCATTTTCTAAATCACCTAAAACCCACCGATGTCTTTGCTATTGCCAGTTTCGATACTATGAATGTGGCTTCTGCAAAAAATGGAGATAAAAAGGGACATAAGTTGTTATAACATGCAAGAAAAAACCATTCATGGGCCCTTCCAATTGTGTGTCAAAAAAAAGTGCTAGTTCTTTGTTATCGTTGAATTCAACAAGTTCATCATATTCATCAGTGATGTACTTGATGTCTGCCTCAACATATATCAGCGGTTGTCGACAAGTAATTTTTCATGTAGCAATTTCAGTAGCCTTTCCTAGTTCAAATATGAAGTAGGTTTAAACCTTTTGTGTTGTAGGGTTGGTACTTGTAAAAACCATTATTTTCAGACGAGTAATATTATATGTATAATTTTTTAATATATAATTTAAGTACACAATTTAAATATACAGATGATATGTTTATGATGTGATTTAGTGTTACTTCATCTTTAATTCAAAATCATCCAATCACATAAAAATACATCATCTATGTTTTCAAATTGTGTATAAAAAATATGTATATATTATGCTTACATTACAGGAATTTAACTTAAAGATTTAATTTTTCTAAATTATAAAGAAATTAAATCATTCGATCAAATTTCTTCAAGTTTAGACAATTTTAGGTATTTGTTGAAATGGTCATCGTAATCATACGAGGAAATATCAAGTTTTAATCAAAAGATGCATCATGTCTAAATTTAGTAAAATCGTGTTCTATCTAAATGGCCTAATGTAGCAAAAGGTAGGTATCGAGCAAATAAAAAACTAGGTAAAAGTTGAAGATGAGCATCTTGTGAAACATACATTGAAGCCATTCGACAAAATTTGGTTGAAGTGTAGGTTTCAATTAAGGCTAGATTTGAAATGAACCAAATCCGAATAGGGTGAAACTTGTTTTCAAATGGGCTTGGTTTGTTTTCAACTTAGGCTCACCGAGTAAGGAGAAACACCAATTTGTGTTTAACTCGCTTTGTGATTTAAGAGTTCATGTTTGACTTGCACTTCACTTGGATTCATGTGAATATGTAAGATTTGGTTTGGGTTCCTACGAGATGTTTGATTCAGTCAAAGCTAAACATATTTGCTTGGCTAACAAAACATAAATTCGGCTCAATTATAAGGCCAAGATTAAATGTCAATTATTTTATAGTGAAAACGATGCAGAAAATCACGAAAAAAGAAAGAAGAACATTTATAAACACATCAAAGTTCAAACCGATTGTAGTAGTGTAGCCACATCATGTCCAGATCTCAATCTTCTTAGAACTCTACCTTAAGTACACACACACACGCATCATGCATATATATAAACATATTGAGAAAGCAAGAAACCAAGAGGGAGAAAGTATATTTAATGATACAAGTCTATTTAGATTCAAACTCGAGTTCATTTTTCCTATTACTCTATAACTCATATTTAGGTTTGTATTTGTTTATTTCATGTTCACATTAAGACTCGTTCAATCAAAGTTCATTTCGAGTTTAAAAAAATTCGTTTCAAATCTAACTTTAGTTTGAATCAAAACTTCTTTTCAATTTGGAGCCAAATTATATCAACCTTAAACCCATATACCCATGTAACTCCGAAACCGACCACCTTCAACATATTCACTGAAATACAACCCATTGAAATTCAAGCTAAATCAACTACAACAACAACCAATTATTTGAAAAATAATTTTGTTAATACGTTGCTTAGACATGCTAAGAACTACAGTTTTCAAACAATTTTCAAATACCAAAATTTATCTCCTTTGTCTTTAAATGGTGTAACAAGCCAAAATATCACCAAGTTAGTAAAAAAAAAGGTCCTTTTAGATTTTAAAAAACAAAATCTCTAATTAAAATTTTAGATTTGAAGCATCTGTTTCAATAGGGGTGATTTATTTCTAAATAAACTTTCTATATAATTAGTTTTCTAATTTAAAAATATATACACTTATAATAAGTTAATATTAATAATTATATATCATTATCTAATTATTATTAGTATTTAAAATAATAATAATAATTATTATAAATATTCATAATATCACTTATTATAATATAATAAAATGTGTAATATTTGTTTGATAGAAATAAAAGAAAATAATTAATTAACAGAAAATTTCGTACATAATTAAATATGGGGTAATGCTATTTTGGTGGTGTAATATTATAGGTTTTTGTCATTTAATACTTAAATGGAGGTAACCAATATTTCGTGCCTCCAGAGACCACGTGTTGAGTAGGCCAAGAAGAGGCAGTTAATCACTGAACGTTAACATGCACAAGAACACAGAAGATCATCAGGCAGAAGAAGCCGTTCCGTATATGATGACTAGTTTGACCGCCAGTGTACAAAGTTTTCAGAACCTGACATGTAAACCACGTGGTGCGCGTTCGCCATTGAAAGTAACCGTCCTCGTGAACGGAGAACAAACCTTTCAGCTCACGTGATAAGACATGTCGGTCAGTACACTAATAATTGGAAGGGCAAAGGATTTATTTTTAATAAAGTTTTGATCAGTTTCAAAATCACATATATAAGATTAAGAAAATCAAAAATCTTATTTATAGATTAAATATTATTATAATTTTTTTGGTTAAAAATAAAAATAAAAATATTATTTTATTAATAATATAAAAATATAAAATTTATTATTTTTTCTTCTCTATATTTTAAAGACTAACAACTTTATCAATACATAAAGTTTTTTAATTTTAAAAACTCATATTTTTCATTCCAAAGTTTTTTTTTTTATCTCTCTAATCACTATCTCCAATACTAGTGACCTCCTCTTTCTATCCTAAACCGTCAATTGGCGCATGAAAAGAAATCTAGAGACATCGACGGTTGGAGATCTTTTCTCCGACAAAGAAATTTGTTTGTCTTCAACAAAATCTTCGGTCACAGGTGTCTCTGAATCTCTTCTAATGTACCACCCAACAATTTAGAGTAGAGATGAAAGATGATTAGCGTTAGAGATGATGGATAGAGGAGTGAAAAAAAACCCAAAATTTGAAAGAAGAAAAAAATATAACTTTTTAAAATTAAAAACTTTATATAAAAATAAAATGATTAAATTTTAAAATTTGAGGAAAAAATATAATAAAATTTATATTTTTATAATATTATTAATAAAATAAAAATTTTATTTATCTCTAAAAAAAATTTTAATAATAGTTAATTTATAGATAAGACTTTAAATTTTATAAACCCTGTACATGTGAAATTCGAACCCATGGGAATAGACCTGGCCACGGGCCGGTTTGGCCCATGAACCGGACCAAAACTGGCCCGGATAAAATCGAAATTGGAACCGACAAATCTGGAACCGGACTGAACCGGAATCGAAACCGAATTTTAGCGGTTCAGTTTCGATTTACATAAATTTGAACTATGAAACTGTCGGTTCACACCCGGTTTATGAATCGACATGTAAACCGACGGTTTACTGTACTGAACCGAAAAATTTTGAATTTTTTTTGAATTTTTTGAATTTTTTTTAATTGTATTTAAACAACCAACAGTTCCTTGCACAGGGAACCGTTGGCTTGCTGAAGGTCCTCTGCAATTTTTAAAATCTCAATTCACCCCCCCTATTTTTATTTTTTTTCAAAAAGGTTTTTTCCTATATATACCGATTCAAATTTCATTCTCTCAAATTTCACTCTCTCACTCAATCTTTCAAACTCTCATTCTCATTCTCATTCTTTCAACTCTTAATACTCTCTCAATCTTTCAATTCAATCAAATTCTCTTAAATTTAATTAAATTCTTTCTTAATTTTTTATTAATTTCAATTTCAATTTTTATTATACAATTCATAATTAATTATAGAATTTATTTCTATAATTAATTTTATTTATTATTTATTTATTATCAAAAAATGACAAGTAGTGAAAATTCTTCCGGTAATATGAGATTTGGTCAATATTCATATATATCAAATGTGAATGAAAATCAACTTATAGATGATTTTTGAAAACAAGAAAGTGAAAGTCAATATGAAGAGGTGGAGCAACAACAACAACATCAACAACAAATGAAGATGGAACAACACTCTTAAAAAATTTCTACATCTGATATTTTCAAGATTCATTTCAAGAAAATACAAAAGGAAGATGGTAATTTTGATGTTGCTTACAATTATTGTAGACAAATTTATAAATTCAAACAAGGAGGTGGATACGGGACATTCAAAAGACACTTGGAGTCAAAGCATCCGAAAAAAAATGTGGCAAAGCCAGGACCAAACACAAATAACCGGGTATGATTCTACACACAAATCTTTATTTATGTATAGTGATAATAAAAGTAAAGAAGAATTTGCAAAAATGGTAGCAATAGATCATTTAACATTTAGTTTTGGTAAAAATTTACGTTTTAATAATTATTGTAAAACTGCATTAAATCCTGCACATAAAACTATTCCAAGAAATACATTAAAAAGAACATTATTTAGTTTATATAAAAAACAAAAAAAAAAAAGAATTAATTCAATTTTTTACAAATTTTAGTGGGCGTGACGGCCGATAATATTTATAGAATAATTAAAGGAATATTAGAAGAATATAAATTACGTTATAAAATTTTTTCAATTTCATTTGATAATGCATGTTCAAATACTGCTTCAATAAATGATTTAATTAATATTTGTAAACCTAATTTAGATGATAGATTTTTTCATATTAGATGTGCATGTCATGTATTAAATTTATGTGTACAAGATGATTTACATTGTCGTAATAATTTTATTAGTCCAATAAAAATAGCAATTTCATTTTTATGGATACATCCCCAAACTATGAAAGAATGAGATAAATTTTGTAAACAACATAATAAAAGACCAAAAAGATTTCCTAAAAACGTGCTGACTCGTTGGAATTCAACATATGAATTACTCAACGAGTCTTTTGATTATAGAGATTTATTATGCTCATTTATTTCACAACATGTGCCACAAGTTACATTATATCTCCAATATTGGGATATTTGTAAAAAAGTTTTAAATGTATTAAGAAATTTTAATAATGCAATATATACTTTAAGCAGGGTTTATTATCTCACTTCTCATTTGTTTTTAAATGAAGCTGTTAATATTATTGAGGCTTTACAAGAAGCCGAACAAGATATTATTCTACAAGAAGCTATTTTTTTAATGAAAACAAAATGGTTAAGTTACTATAAAACAATTCCATAACTTTTTCTTGTTGCATTTTTTTTATCCTAGATTTAAATTAGATGGTGTCACAGATTATTTGACATTATATTATGAATATTTACAATTAGATGAATTTAACATTATATTAATTATAACTAATATTATGAATTTAATTAAAGAAATTTATGCTGAATATTCATTAATTTATGGTGGTTCTTCTTCCTCTCTACCACCTATTGCCCCATCATCAACCCAAAATATGAGTTATGGTGATCGTATTATGATGCAAAGGGGCAAAAGATCAAGAGGAACATTAGACTCCACCTCAGAGCTTGATATTTATTTAACTACTATTTTTGAGTTTGGGGACAACAATATAGATAAAGACTTTCTAGTTTTAGAATGGTGGAGTCGACAAGCATAAACTTTTCCAACATTAACAGCTATTGCTAAACAAGTTCTAACAGCACCAGTATCAACTGTCGCAGTAGAACAAACTTTTAGTCAAGAGAGTAATATATTGGATCAGAGGCGATCAAGTTTGACTCCCGAATTTATTGAAGCCCAAGTATGTGTGGACGATTGGACAAGAGCCGAATTACGCCAATAAGAAATAAAAGTGGACTTTAATGAAGAATCGCTTGATTTAACTACGGATAGTTCGATGACAAGAAATAATACTTAAGATAGTGGAGGTGAATGATAAGGTAAGGAGGTACTGCCAATTATTAGATATGCAAAAGTAAGAAAACTACGTAGGCTTTGATTCTTCTAAACCCCAAGAAGATATGTAGGAAGCTTAATTGAAAAATTAAGTCTAAGTATTTCTTTTAATTTTCAATTATTGTAATTAATAATTTAAAAATTAAATCAAGATCATGCATTAGAATTGACGATTTAATATCGATTTTGAATCGAAACCATCGATTCCGAACCGAGACCATGAACCGGAACCATCGTTTCTGAACCATGGATAAACTGTCTTATTACGATTTCAGTTCAAAATCCTTATATTTTCAAACCGTAAACCATCGATTTCGATGAATCGTAGCCAGGTCTACATGGGAAATAACCCTTTGCCTAAATGGAAAGATAAATGTGGTAAATTGCCTTTTATTTGAACCCAATATTATATCATCGCCTGACAGGGTCCCCAGCATCGATCCTTCCATTCCTCAACGTGATTAAGATCGAGAATTTTGATCTGATACAAAATATATCCACAAAAGTTTAAAAAAAAATTTATTTAAATAGATATTTATTTAACTAATTATTTAAATATATATGGCTTTTAGCTGTTTAGATTATATCAATTAAAAAAAATAGTTTAGATTAAATTACATGAATTACATTGGAATTGTACAATATCGTCATTCTGACAACCTGATAGGACTGATCGATTTGTCATGTTTGAAAAAATTTGATATATAGCTCGCTTCCCATTGTCTCAATTTATAAATTCAATGAAATTTTGGAAGCATAAAGTCCCAACCAAGGCATCCAACTTAATGCCTAAATTTCACCCATGTTGTCGACACCTAAGATTTAACGACGGATGTCAACAGCTTTTTTTTTTTCTCAATTTTCAACTTTCTTCGGCATTTGATGTCAAATTTCCAGTAGATAGACATGCATGGCGTTGAATCAGTCTCAACCATACAGAGGAGCATAATAATTAAGTGAGCATTCCTAGTTGTGCTCCACATTTTATCCAATTTTCACCAGCTCTTCGGCAACAATGTCAACCTATGAACTTTTCTTCAAGCAAATCCTTTTTAATTTTTCCAGTAGAAGGTACTCAAATACATGCAAGACACTACTGCTAATCAATAAATTTGTACCTGGCTAGGTAAGGCATCAACTGTTGACCTCATGATACCTAAGCAGGATAAGGTACATATCACTCACAAGCCCAAACAACATACACAAGGCAGTCACAGCTTTCAATTGCCGTAATGTGCGGCCTTACCTCAAAAAGCCCTCCGCAAGACGAGCAAAGACAAAAGCAGCAAATGATATGAGAATTTTGGTGGATGGGGGGACCATAAACTTAGAAATGGAACCTAAAAGCCTCCATGCATGACAACAAACTAGCACTTGAGGGCTTTTGCATTACCAGCCTTTGCCCATGACTAAACCTCAATATAGTTTCATAAAGTGACAAAGACAAGACAATGTCTGTCAAATGGACCAGAGAGGCTGTGGCCCCTCCAAAAGTAGACCACTTAAAACCTTTCTCTCAGTGCAGAATTTGGTGCATCTCAAGCTGACTGAGTCTCTTGTCTATTCATACCAACAAATTATAGCAAGACACAAACAGAAAAGAAAGAAAGAGAGCGACAAGCAAAGAATAAAAGAGGGATAGCGGGACAAGAAACAATAAAAGGCATACCTATGTCTTGGTGTTTGATTGCATTTGTGTCAACATATCCCCGGTGAAGATTGTTGCCTTCTAGAAAAAAAATCCTATTCATCATGAATGCATGATTCAACAAATCAACAGTGATAGGGGTCAAACAAGTCCTGTCAACATCAAAATGTTGGATCCTTGAAGCCCAGAAGCATAATTCTGAGATACCTGGTTCATAACTCATAGCAGGTCATTCAATCATGGAGAAGACATTAACAAAAATTCAGTTATTATCAACTAAGATGATGAAGAATCAATTATATAATTCTTGATTCACATCAGTTGATAGCTGGCAAAGAAGACATTAAATTTTCCACAAATGATGGTTTTCCTAGCAAAATCAAGACCACAGTTTCCATATGATAGAACATATGACAAGAAATATTCTGTCTCGATTAACAGCTGTTGAACATATTGAGAAAAAAAGTCTCATTTAATTAAATCTGAACTAATCGTATGAATTTTGACCAAGATCTCAATAAAATAAGCAGAAGGCCAAGCATCAATAATTTTGGAAATAGAATCAGTATTGGGACAATGGGACAAACATAAAAACAACAAAATATCCAAAGTTCTTCCCATGATGCAAGCATGACAGTCTCCTCCCGTGGAAGGGTAGTCTGGAATTATTGAAGTTTTCTTCTGATCAGTCCTTTGAAGAAGTCAAAACTGTAGCCAAAAGGAGAAAAATGTTATGAATACTTGCTCTGAGCTATTATTCAAGTTAATGTTGCAAAATGCAACTGACCACAACATCTAAATTATAACCGCAATGAAATCTTAAATTGCTATATAAAGCTCTATGCAACCATAACATCCTAAAGTAAGATGAAATGCAATTTTAAGAAGCTATAGTATGCTTTATTACAATATCTCTATGGCAAAAACATAACATTCTTTCTGGGGGAAGATAACCCTATTGAAAGCAGAGTTAGCAGAACATACACAGTAAATATCTGGGTACATTTTGGAATAAAAATCAACCAAAAATAAAAGAAAATCTCCCTTCCCTCATCCATTGGAACTCCTGTTCCTATATTCTCTGTGGCTAACAAAGAGATTTGGGAGATCTGATAAAGAAGAGAAAGCTGAAACAACAGATATTCTTAAAAGAAGGAATTCTAAAGGAATTGGGAAATCAAAAGCAGATTTCCAAATCTTCAGAAGGCCAAAAAATAAAAATAGTTTATTAACTCCACAGAAGCAAGAGATAAAGCAGTCAAGTGAACATAACCAAAATAATATGCCTCACTCTGTAGTTTAGATTAAAGGCCAAATACAAGCTTACTAGATATGTTCTCGAAAGAGACAAAAATCTGATACAAGAGCTCAATGAATTTAAAATCATCTATAGAACACTCTGATATACCTGTGTTTTATAGAACTAACCAATCCACGAGTATTTTTTAACCATTCATTAGCTAGTAATAGACATAATCCACATACAGATAGAACACTACAAACTAAAAAAATTACTATTCTGCAATTTACTTCTCTACTTCTAAGCTTAAGCTAGAAAAGAGTTAACTGCCTACACCCTCTGATAGTCATTTTACATCAATTTTGCAGGCCAACAAATATGTTCCCAGCAACCATATATGCACAGCCACAATTATAAACACGCACACATTCACAGTTTTTTTTCCTACATACTGTAGATGTATGTCAGGATTGTCACAATTATGCCAATATCATTACACTAAGTGTTTTCCTAATTGTTTCTTTGTAAGGATCTGGCCTCAGCGTGAGAAAGGAGTACAAATTTTTCTGGCAGTAGATGTGTGGTTGATGAGAAAATTGAAGATCTAGCTTCATCCTGTTCATGATAGCCTATTTTCTCTATTTTTTAATTTAAAAATGATACATTGAGACAGTCTAGTATATTTTCTTCATGGTGAAAATAAACAGTGTAATTTATTTGTACAATCTACCTATTTCCATCAGGATGAAGCTCACAAATTTGATGGTCGTCACCAATTGCTAACAAATATCCTGATGATGTCAATCCCTGCAAATAGAATCCAATAGTGAAAAACACAGTAGTTTAAGCTGTAGCTCTGGAGCATCATGCTACTTCTACTCATCACAGACATTGGTATTGAACATCAATAAAAATCAGAATCATATATCTTCTAATTTGCGACCGGATCATGTCTCCTTAGGTGAAGGATTTGCATGTATTTTCATCTACATCCTTACCTCTACGCCCCCCTCAAATGCAAAGCAAACACATCAATCAAACCCTGCTGTAAGCAGGATTTGGTCCCAATATAAGTGTTCTTACCAACTAACCCGAAACACAAATCATTGAGACATGCATGCATGCATATCAAAATTTGCATGACGGAACTTATCATGAATTCCTTGACTCTGACATACCTGGATAGTCACAACACTTTCAACTACTTGGTCCTCATTCTTATCCTGTACAATAACTCTCTGCCCACTGCACACGCAAAAGAATTACCACTGGAACAAAGCATTGTCATGTAGGTATGCAGAAGATGATAAATGTATCATGCACACTAAAATTTGGTTATTTTGAAAATAAAACAAGCTCAAGCCCACTTGTGTTTAGCATGCAGAATCCTTCAAATTTTTTAATACTAGTTGATCATGATACATAGAAGCAGATATTTACATTAGATCACAGTTCAATGGCAATAACTTATACTGCCATGCTCTTTAACAGTGTACACAGCTGCACTAGAATCTAGATGTTAGATTTGACATTTATCATGTCTTGGAGCAATAAATTTGCCAAAAAAAAAAATTGACCTCATTTAGTTATGTGCAAGAGCAATGGGTGAATTCAAGAAGCGGGAAAAGTTTCAAGTATGCATCATGGAAAGTTACAGGAATATCAAATGAAAAAAACAAAAACAAAAGGGGATGCAGTGAGAATTGTGCCCAAGATTCAAAAACAAGGTAAAGCCTCAATATTCAACAATGATAAGTGGATAAAAAGCATTCTCATGGTCAAGAGGCTTCTTAAGTTGTTACGAATACAGACAAATTTATTTTTGGAGTACATAGAATGAAACTGCAAACTAAAAAAAAGAGTAACAAAAATTTCCATGTCACCTGTGTAGCCAAGTCTTATAATATAGCTCCTCAAGAGTTTGAAATCCTGTAAACCATGCAGCAAAGAACTAGGTCTATTATCATTCAAATTACATTTTCGAGATGAATATGTCATCACTTAAACATTTATTTACCTTGATTTATGAAAAGATCATAAAAGGTCTCAAATTTATCAAAAAAGGCTGAAAGAATATCTTCTTTCCTGTACTGGTAAGCGGAATCACAGAACTTTCTTAGAACTGCATTCAAGCATGTTGTTGGCTCGTCATTACTTACATTCAAACCTACACCTGCAAGAACGAGAGGATAGATTAAATCTATCATGCATATATATTTGGATTAGAAATTTTATAATAGGTAATAAGCTGCAACTCCAAATCATGAAGGTGAAGAAAGCTTCAAGAAGAACACATTTAGCCAGAAACTAACACAGATTTCAAATGCATCTGCCTCATTATCATCCAAAGGCAAATCATATTACCATCAAACAAAGTCTAATTACCAGCACTGACATTGAACTTCTTCAATTTATATGTTGATGTGCACAATATGCCTCCAACTTTTAGGCCATTTAAATACAGATCATTTGGCCATTTTATTTTAACATCGATGTATGGTAATCCCTGAAATATACAATATTCCAAAAACAATTTATCAGTGCCCAGCACTTCAAAAAACTCATATAAAGAATTAAGCAGTCCAATCATATATGATGTGAAAGGTCCAAGAAGAAAGGCACAAAGAAGAAGTAAGCAAAATTTTTCAGATCACAAAATTTGATAATTTCCATAGCTCAATTCTGGCTTCAAACATGTTAAAAGTCTTCCTAAAATGATATCTTTTCACCAGGCCAGATACTAAAGATTTTGCAGTTGCATAGTAGTTTCACGTTTTGATTTTCAAGTATGGTACTTAAAGATTGAGTGCTTTAAGTAAGGCAATCTTTCCTGTAAGTCTGTTCCCTTCATATGCCTGACAAAGCAAGTTAAATCTATGAGCCACTAAAATGTCACTTCCAGTGCAACATGCTTTCATAGATTCAATTTATTCTGATTGACAACACAATTTTTGTTTTTTGCAGTCTACTGTATCAAAATGAATAGCAAAAGCTTACTTGGTTAAATTTGAAAATTACTTTGTAATAGATGAAGCTTCAATGAAGAACATATGTTCTCCGATCATCCAATGTAAAAATCACTTTTTGAAACAGCATAAAGAATGTTTTGACCAATCACAAACACATTTACTGTTATACACGTCTACTTGCTTTTTACAAAGTTGAACTTACATAGCTTGCTTAAGTTAAGATCTCTCTAATTATTCTTGTAATTAATGCAAACAGAAATTCAACAACCAGCAGCTTACAAAATTCTGACGAAGTAGATCCTCTTACTCTGTTATCCTTTTTTCTACATACACAACAGAAACAATGCATACACTTACATGTTTGTCACATATATCTTTTATAGCCTCGGTCATAGCAAGAGACACCACATACTGTAACAAAGGTACAATTTTTCCATCCTCCATTTGTATGGTAAAAGAAAACATAAGGCAACCCTTTGGAGATTCCCACACATTCTTTGATCGGCCTACATGATTAAATATCAAAATATCAGACAACAATTCAACTTCCTTTTTCTTTTTTGTTTATTAAATGTTACAACTCTAATTTAATTCTTTTATATGGAAAATTTATTGAACATTTCCATACTATCATGTCAGTCATTGGATTAACTGATACTTTTTAAGATATTATCATGTAGTAAGTGACAAATTTGGCCTACACATACTGGAATGTCTTAAAGATTATCTTCAAGATTGTGCAACCACTTGAATGCCTATCTAATAAAACCATATCATTGTACTACATAAATTAATCTTTCCTTCATCTATTCTAACAGCATCAAGTTCGGACGTTTCAAAATTAACACTTCCTTAAGAGAAGTTCATTAAATAAAGCAAATGAATGTTGTAATATGCTAGTTGAATGCCTCATTCATACCTCGCCCTTTAAACTGAACATCAGAAACACAAACCGAACCAACTGGAAGCTCCCCGAAGTTGCTGTCAAAAACTAAAAGAGAATTCAATATTTGATAAAATATAACCAAAAAAGTCAGGCATTAATGCATAACTGAATAAAAAGTCACTTACTGAGAAACAATGTCGTGCGTAGAAGACACCCGCGGAGACCAGATCAGGAATCGACCAAACTGATTGGTGGAAAGAGAGTTCATGTACAGTTTAACATCGAAAGACTCTTCTTCAACAGATTTACCAATTTCTGATTGCAAAATTATGGAAAATTCACTATTATCAGGGAGTTTAAGCGTGTTATTGGCCTTCAATGACTCAGCAACTTCACTCTCAGCCAACGATTTTCCACATAGAACCAACGTGCCAGAGGAATTACCATCCATCGCTAAGCAAAACAAACAAGAACCAAAAAATAAAACTTGCTCTCAATTTAAATTGAATTCATTAATACAACATCGATTCCAAACCTGCTGGTAGAGACAGACGAGAAGCCTTAATATGCGCAAACACGACAAGTCGCACGGAGTGAAAAGATGAGGAGACTAGTAGAGAGAAGAAACGCAAGCAATTCGCAGATGGCGGCTTTAAGACGGAGAAAACCATGCGACTTAAATTGCAAACAGCAGTAAATTTGTAATTCTCACAAACGCCTTGGAAGCCGTTGATCTCATTTAGCTTAACACGTCATCAAGTGGGACCGCGCTTTTGATCTCAATTTTCAATGATCTAGCGGATGTGATTGTAACAAAGGTAATGCACATGTGACACTAGCAAGTATGTATAAATGATCATTCGCTCATCAAACGAGCTCGCATTTTTTAGCGGAAAAAAAAGTTTCAGAGCTTACTAGAGTGTTGTGTTGAGCATCCATGGAGCAATTACAGAGCGCTCTTCAAGACGGTGACTTCATTGTTATCAATTCACCTGGAAAAGACCGTGGCTCATATCTTTTGCTTGGACTGCAACACTATACCTGTGGAAAACTTGACTGGTGTGTGATTTTAATTTTATTTGTTAGCTTCTATTTCATTTAATGGTCTCTTAATTTTTGCAATTAAGGAAATTTTCTGTACCAAAATTGGTTTTTTTCCCTTGAAAAATGCACTGTTGACTTGTATATTTAGTACTGCAAGAAATTCTCTCTCTCGTGAACCATTTAAAAGTATGACCTCGCCCAGGCAAAGGAAGGGCAAGCACAAGATACACGTCTGTAATTCAGGCAAATTCTCTGTTCAACCATCACAACTGCAGCTTTCTTGCATCGAGCATGTGGCAGAGCTTGTTTACAAGGATTAGATATTGCAGGTTGCCAGTTGTTGAGTGTCCTTATGTAACTTCTAAAATCATACTAAGAGTTAAAAGCACATCTGAAATAATTCTACTTATGCCAAAGGACTATTTTCTACCCAAATTTAGGTTCATTCTAACAGTTACACCTGAATAGTTTAGAAAATCAAAATTCTCATCTATTTGTTTAAAATCTTAGTTATGGTTAGAAGTAAAATTATTATTTAGTAAAAAATTTTAAAAAACTAAAATTTTATTACTTTAACTTCCTCAATTTAAAAATCTCACAATTACCCTCACTTGAAGTTTGAAAAATTAATATTTTTCCTTTAGGGTTTACAAACCGTCGTTGGAGATAATCGTCTTCCCCCATATTGGCTCTCCCTCTTGACTTAAATCTTCTTACTGATCACATCCCAACCACCAACAAAACATATTTCCTCCGATGAAGACAAAATCATTTTTGTCGGAGTGTCTTCATCTTGGGTGAAGATAATTTCATCTTCGTCTAAGACAAAGACGACCATTAGAGGTCTCAAACGAAGATAACATGACAATTTGAGACCTCTAACGGTAGTCGTCATTCGAGACAAAAACAATTTGAAGAATACGATTTCATCTTCATCAGAGGAAATAACTTTCATCGGTGGTTGAAATGTGATCGACAAGGAAAATTAAACCGGGAGGGAAAGCCAATGCAATCGGAGACGGTAAAGTTTGCAATCTTCGACGATGATTTACAAATCTTAGGGAAAAATATTAATGTTTCAAACTTCAGGTGAGAGAAATTATGAGATTTTTGAATTGTGGGGGATAAAACTAATAAAACTTTAATTTTTTTGTTAAATAACGGTTTTACCTTTAATCCTAATTAAGATTTTTAACGAATGAGTAAGACTTCTGACTTTTCAAACCTTATAAGTATAACTTTGAAAACACATCAAACTTGGGTGAAAAATAGTCCTTTGACCTTATACTTATTACATAGGTATGGAACAAAACACGAATGATCAGGCGGGAGACAATCCTTCTAGCCTGAAAAATGACTTAGCCTGACTAAAACAATCTAAACAATTAATTTACACTTTTATCCCTGTCCAATATCTTCATTCATATGATAAACGTTTCTGGAGCTCAACGCAAAGCTTTGACATTCGAGAAAGCAACTTACATTGTTGGTCTCTTGATGTTGATAACTGAGATTTAAGTAGTTGACTAAGCTGCCGGCATAACATCGAAGCTTCCTGGTCACTGGCACAAGATTCGGCTAGAAGTTGAAGCAGCTTACAGATTTGGTGTTGAGATGGCGATGTTTGGGATGGGATTGGGGGAACAAGGAAAGGATGTTGAAGTAGCTGAGGAATCCTCCACCTTTCATGGCGGTCCCAGGCAAGACACTTCTTCATAAGATGAAGAAGCCATGGATTGGAAACTGGTTCATATGTTATTTCATGTTTAGGATCTGTGATGACTTTAAACTTGGTCCAGAAGGTTTTATAATCCGAAAAGGGTGTCCTCCCATATACCATTTGGTAAAGGATGCAACCAAGAGACCATATATCTGATGGCCGGCCACATTTTATCACGTTTCCATTGGAGTCACTTTCATTGCACATGAATGCTTCAGGTGACATGTAGCTCAGGGTACCCACCTGCAGAAATCAAATTCAATTTAACTGAGCAACTGCATCAAACCCAATGATGTTAACTACTCTCTGGATCAACTGGTGACTGATCATAATCAAAACTATGCATTTAAGTTTATAAACACACTTTATGTATGTTATAATGTAAGATCATTTTAAATTAAAGATAAAATAAAGTTAATCACATGATAACATGGATAAATATATATTCATTTGTGTATTTAAAATGAATATACATAATATTTCTTGATCATAAGCAGAATGGCACATTTTAATCATAAACAACAAATGGATTCAATATTAACCCTAAAACTTTTGAGACATATGCACACCATGATGACAGTACTAGGAAACATGCAGTAAACTGCCTGACTTTTGCCATAATACGAACAAGAAGTTACCTTTGTTAATACAAACTATAGACAGTGTAGAGGCAGTTAGGATTGGATTGGAGTTAAATCAAACTTGAGTTCGGCTACAATGTCAAACCAATTGAAGCTTTGAGTTCGATTTAGTACTGTAGTCGAACAAAAAATGACTAAAACGATATTATTTTAATATGTATAGGTCTAAATAATGTTATTTTAATCAATTTATATAAATTTTTTCAAGTTCGCTAGCTTGACAAATCAAATACCTTTAAACTCGAACTCAAAAATATTTAACTCTAAAACTTAAAGCTCAAGTTTGAGTTCATTTGAAACAGACTCGTTTTCAAAATTAAATAAAATTGGGTCAAATCTAGCTCTAAAGCATTATTCTAGTTGACAACATCCATCAATCAATAGTGCAGCAAAAAATTAATAAAATTTGCATCATGTTTCCAGTGAAAATCTAAAAGATATTAATAAAAAAATAAACAAGGGCCATGAGTAAGGATCACCTGTGAATCCCTTTGGATGTTTGTCGTATCACTATTGATGGCTTTCGCAATACCAAAATCAATAAGCTTCAAAAAACCTTTGACAAGAAGGAAATTCGCTGGCTTCAAATCAGAGTGCACAATGCGTTCCTCATGAATGGTGTTCACAGCTTCAAGTATTTGCTGCAGAATGTTTCAACAAAATAATGTCAACCTGTGTTTCTGAATGGTGAAATTCAAGGCCAAGATCAACAAATCATCAAATGACCACATTATAAAAAATTAACAGCTTATTTAGATGTTGAATAACTAGAAATTACAACCCGAGATATAGTTTAGCCTGAGGACCTGCCAGTAAAATCGAAGCCAGTTCTCATCTATGGTCTGATTGGAGCCATCCATTTCCTTCCATTTCTGGGAGAGCATATGAGCCAAATCAATTTCCCCATACTCTAGTACCATGTATATATATTCATCATCCTTGACTCTGCCATCTTTGTTGCTCATGGAGCCATTCAAGACTTCTCGAAGCAATGATTTATCTGTCACCTAATACCAAGAGAGAACATTGGATACCGATCAACAATATATATATATATATATATTACTGAAGTCCATATCCCAAGAGCTAAGCGTTGAAAAACATTTAACTCAGATAAAATATAACATCAACTAATTTAGAAAATGATGATTTTTTTTGCTAAAATAGTCTTTTATCTTATTTATAGGTTTGTTATTTCAAAGTCTGTATGTTACTACCATTAACAAGTATGCGTCTTCCATGGAAAATATCAAAAGTATTAAAGGATGTCAATCAAAATGACATATTTAAACAAAAATCCCATTTAACATATAAGGATATCATACCATATGAAATCTTCATAAATAGCATCAATCAACTCTAAATCCCACTCTAAGATAAGAGCAAGGAGTCCAATTATCAAATTTTGAAACAGAATCAATACCAATAATGGACATGGAGGGTCAAAATCCAAAAACTTATTATATTTAGAATAATTTAACTTTTTGTAATTCATTTACAATTACCACAAATGGACATACATTTTGATTACAATTTTTTGGGTTCAAAGTGAGTACCTCATAGTCTATTAGCTGTATAATATTGTTCTTTCCCCTCAACTTGTTTAAATACTCAATTTCCTGACAAAACCCATATGCGGTAGCATAATCACGACCTTTAAGCTTGATTCTCTTAAGTGCATAGATTGTACAGTCTGATGAAATGACTTTGTGAACCTCACTGCTTCCTCCACAACCTATCTTACCAAGCCTTTGATAGAGCTTTCCATTGACTTTAAAGAACAAGTCAAGGTCATAATTCCGTTTACGAGGTGCAGACACTCCTTTACCGCTAGCAGGCTTTTCTTGCTTTTCAGGTTTAAATGTCTCTAAATTCACATCAGATGATGAGCATTTGGAGAATGGAGCCTGAGATTTTACATCAGTAACATGGCCTGCAAGTTGACCCCCTTCTGTTGACTTATCAACATGCAGAGAAGAATCCTTTGGTATACAACTTTCCTTTATCACATTGCCTTGTTGCTCCTTCGAAAATCGATGTTCCTGAACTTCAACTCTGGTGTCAATTACAGAGGTAGAAACCTGGGCACTGGTTGCCGTCTGATCAACTTGAATTCTATTGATATCTTTATGTGAAGGACATGAAGGATGCATCATATCTCCTTGATTTACTGGCTCAGAATTCATACTGCAATCTCCCCGAGGTTCTCCAGCGCCATGAGCATTGCCACCTTGATAACGAGAGCAATAGGTTGTTGAATTCAGCATGGGTGCTGAAGTAGAATGGATTGATGTTGAGGTGGCACTTGATGAGCCTACAACAGAAAATTGAGTAGCAGGCTGACTTAGAAAGTTTCTAAATTGGTGAAGCTGATCCTGGATAACCGTTGTTCTCGTTGCCACTGAAGAAGAAATTCCACCATCAGGCTTCAAACTTGTATCAGATTCTGTGTTCCGAAAGTTCTGGTACTTGGAATCATTATTCACAACAGTTGATGCTTCTACTCGATTTCTTCCATCCCATTCCATTTCTGTCAATGTAAGGGAAACTCATATGAGATGATAAATTCTCCAGTCTAGTTAGGGCTGGACTCGAGCCGAGCCAGCTCGAGCTCAGCTCGGTTCAAGCCCGAAACGAGCCGGGCTCTGCTCGGCTCGATCGAGCTCGAGCTGGCTTGGGTTGGCTTGGTAGATTTTTTTTTTTAATTTTTTATACAAAACGACGTCGTTTTGATCCATATATATACAAAACGATGTCGTTTTAATATGAAAAACTAGCCGAACTCGAGCCGCCCATAAATAAACCGAGCCGAGCCCGAGCCGGCTGCGAGCCGAGCTCGGCTCAGCTCGAATCCAGCCCTAAGTCTAGTGGCCATTTGATCATTTGCCCCTGCATGTTGAAAAAAGGCAATATATATTGCAGAGCACAGTAACAAGCTAAACAACTATACATAACAGCTAAAATTCAAAAAATATCACTGAGAAAGCTGCCAAAGTTTACACTGAATCACATCAAATGAATTCATAAAATAACTATACATGATTCGAGATAAAGGAAACGGAAAAATTACCCTGGCAACTGGCATTTTTTCCAACTGAAAACTGAACTTCTCTCTGACCTTCATCATGTTGAGACACTTTACAGGATGGATGAATTTCTTTACAACCTGTAACAGCTTCAGGACAACCTCTCTGTGCATCAAATAGGTTAAAGTTTTCATCAAACGTATTGGTGATAGTGACAGAAAATGAAGGTGGTGTAATAGATGCACATTCTTGAGTTTCCCCAACAGAAGCTGCTGCAGCTGCATTCTTTGCCTTCACAATTGAATCCTTCATGGCATGATCCTGACTGAATCGAACCACATCTTGGATTTTCTTTGTGTCTACACAAGGACCCACATTTGAACCCAAGTTTCTTGATGCTTCGCGTTTAGGAACTAAACCACGCTTAGGCATTATACTATTTGACTGCATTGTACCTTGAAATTCCCCACAATAAACACAATTAAAAAATTAGGGAATGGCCAATCCTCAAATTCAACATTAGCTTGCAAATATCATCTAACTGGTTTGCAGGCTACTGTAATTTCAATTTTTACTTCAAAATGGAGCTTTGGTTTCCGATGGTTCATCTACTCTTGTCAAACCAACAACTCTGTGAAACAGATTGAATTAGAATAATTCGACGGTCCACAGTTTGTGTCAAATACTTAAGTTGCAACAAGTTAAAGCTAGCCTAATTTATATGAATAGTTTTATTTCAAGTAAGACCAATATAACATTATCTACTAACTTGCAAATAAACTCTTATAGTATACATAGCACTCTTAACTAGTCATATACATCAGACAAAGAAAGCCCAAATTTTTAACTTTTGATTTAAACAAATATAAAATTGGAATATCCTAACTTCAAAAAAAAAAAAACTAATTAAATATTTCTGAGCAGGAAATATCAAATATATAATCCGATTAACAAATAGAAGAGGAGTATACCTAGAGGACGGTGACGCTTGAAGGCGGCTTGAACATGCCGGAGGAAGTCCGGCGGACTGGATGATGAAGAGAATGAAGACGATGTCGTCTCCAAGTTTGTTATTGGACGGACCAGACTTTTGGATGCGAGTGGCGGCGGGACCGGCAGATTAGCCTCCCTGTCCATGTCTGGATAGAAAGAAATGACAGTCAGAGATTCAATTGGCGGAGATGAAGTCTTGTTGACGCAGAAGGACTTGAGTGAGTAGGAGTGAGAAAGGAAGTGACAGTAGACAGCCATTACCAAGATGGCAAGGAGTGAGAAATTTTGAAGTTTGAATGGCTTATTGGCGCTATTCATGGTCGCAACGGGGCCTTGTTCAGGCCCTTGGGCTAGACTAGTGGGTTCGATGTATAAGCTTGGGCCAGAAACAAAGGGTAGCTGCTAACGTTTCACAATCAAAATTAGAGTTATCCTTTTAACATAATTATAGAATTAAAATCATTAGTGGGTTAAATTATTAAAAAATTATTCTAATAATTTATTTTTTATTATTAATATTATTTTATTTAATTAATTTTAACAATAAAATATTTTAATAATTTTGTATTATTTGTGATGGTATGATATGTAATATTAAGAGAAATTTGATCACCACTTTTTTAATAGGTATTAAAAAATTATTAAGGTATTTTTTTATTTTGTTACAATCCTATCTTGATTTATTTATTTTTTAGGATAATAAAAATATTTAAGTAAAATATATTTTAACATTATTTTATTATATCCAATAAATATAATAATTATTTATTAGTAATAAAAAATTATCCAAACCAAACCCATTTAGATCTATATTAAAAATCATAATTGTAATTTTCTCTCTAAAGATCATTGTGCATAGCATAAATGAGCATGATAATTAAGGCTAGATTCGAACTGAGTCAAACTCGAGCTCAAGACTCAGTTTACATATAGCTAAGCTCGAGCTCGTGAAAGTCAAGTTTGAATTCAATTCGAATTCAGTTTGACTCATTTTTTCTTATTAAAACGATTTCGTTTTAATACATATTGATCAAAATGACGTCGTCTTGTATCAAAATTTTTAATTGAAAATTTTGATGAGTAACTTGAGTTCAAGCTCAACTGAGCTCGTATAGAGCTAACTCATTTTAAGCTTGTGTTTAAGCTCGAATGGGTTTAATTTGAGTCCAACCCTAATGACAGTGAATTAAATCACTTTAATTATCCAAAACACCGTACAAATGCGATGAAATAGCTATCATCTCATCACTCTTAATTTCATTGTAATTGCAGGTTAAGTATAACTGAAGAGGCCTTATTCTTACATGAGATTTTAGTTATTCAAATCTCTTAGGCTAACTCAAACCTCCCAATTAAAGGCCCATGACCTTGAGATTTTTGTGGGCTTGGCCAATCCTGACACGATCCACCAATCCCATGTGTCACCCTAGTCCGACAGAAGCTCAAAATCCCATGGTTACAGGCCTTTAACAAGAACAGTGGTTTTTTTTTGCGTACCAGTCCATAATTTATAATTTATATTTAATTATTTATAATTATTTATTACTTTTAGAGAGTCACCCTTGTAAACCTTATCTTATAGTCTATACCTCTAACACAATTTGCCTCTTTTGATGACGAATCGACACAAACCATGCCAAAATTTTTTGGCTCGGCTCATTTCACACCCCTGCTCGCAATTATTTCATTACAAACAACTTAGGACTTCATATTAGAAGCTAACTATGACATGGATTCTTCTAAGCAGCAAGATCTGATTTCAAGTGGGAAACATCCGGATCAAATTGGTCTTCCACCAACATAGCACATTACCTTTTTTCTTTAATTTGAAAGTTTAAACAAGCCTTCTTAGAACTTGCCTATACCCATTAAAAATTCAAATGAGACAAAGTTTTGCTTATAATCAAGCCAATAAACAGACTTCTTCATAGTTTATAATATATTTCTTTTGTGTTGTAATACATCGATACATATGGGGGATAATAATTTTATAGTGACATTTTTTTAATATCAGTGACAAATATGTAACTCAAAGGCTTCTCAAAAGTAAAGGGATAGTATCCATTGACTTAGCAAATGGACGGATAGAGTTGGCTACAAACTGGTATAAGTAAAAAACAAATCCAGATATACAGGAAATGTTTTTAAAAATTCATATTCAACTTGCAAGTACGGATAAACCCACAAGTGTAATATTTTGCTTTTTACTCATAAAATCAAATTCTAAGAGAAATTTAATCAAATGTTTACTCTGAAATTATTCTAGTCGCTTTAAACGAGCAAATAACTTGTGATTCTGAAATCCAAAAAACTTGAAGGACAAAGAAAAGCCACCACAGAGAGCTCCTCATTTCTGCACAATTCAGAGGTTGGTCGTCATTAATGGTAATAATATATCATTCATTTTTTTTTCCTTTCTAAGAGTCATCTTTGATTGCATTTCTCTCCCTTTTCAGTGAATCAAACTGAGCTTTTGCATCTTTCAATGGAGTTGGATTGAAATGCCAGGATTGACAATATTACATAAAGGTGGCTTCTGATTCACTTGTTTGATTAGCATGCATATGGATGCTTTAATGGTCCAAATCTAGGAAAGTGTGTTTTTAAGCTTCCGAATCCTTTATATTATGATTTTCGGCATCCCACTTAAAAGAAAGAAATTAGCATAATAGATGATGTTCATAGGTGGTTTTGTATTCTGGGTATCTATGGGTATATTCAATCCGTCTGTAAAAATAAATGTTATATGTGTACGAGTTCAAAAACTTGAAATCTATATCCATTTTTCTGAGCAAGTTTCCACAAGTATTATAGGTAATCCATCCGTTTTCTCGTATCTATTGGTTTTCGGATTATAGACTACATTCAGAATACTTAACTAGTGCTGTCTTCCAATGGAGGAGAAAGTTAAACAGAGCCAAGGGTGATTAGTGCTGTCTAATCAAGAGAAGTCATATTTTTAGGTAATTAAATTTGGAAGCATGGGGGTCAGCCACAATTTTTGGGCAAAAGGAATCAAGCAGCATATCCCTATAAGGAGGCACCACATTATGGGGTAATAATGAGCATCTACCTTGTTGTTGGTGCCTCACACTCGGCCCCAAAAGTCCACCTTGGGAGAAAAACGGGTCAAGTAAATCCATGACCCGACCCTACTAAAATCGTGAGCAACCATCACTTAATAACTATAATAAATTTCACTGGACAGCAGAGCCTAATCAGGTATTGCATACAGGGGCCATTAAATTTCTTCACCTACTGATATAAGTATTGTTCAGGTGATCCGACGGTGAGATTCTCATCGTTGAAAATTGTCATGCACACTGTAGTTAATTTATATATAGGATAAAACTATGTGTTTTTATTTTAGGTACTTAATAAATATATTTGATATACATTATTAAATAATTGAATATTTTTTATTGAAAAATAAAATAATACTTAATTACAATAATGTACAGTAAAATTAGTTTTTACTTATATTGCAAATTTGTCCATATTAAGGAGAGCCAACGAGCTACAAATCTACCATCACACTTTTGTGGAAAGAGGGGAGCTCCTCTGCAACTTCACCTTCCTAGTTCTTTCAGTTTGTCTCTTAACACCATTACTTTTTAGCTTGGACATCGTTTTAGAGTCTCGGCAACAATGGCTAAACCTAGAAACCAAAGAAAACCCAACAAGGAAATGCACCAAAATGAGAGAAACCCTCCTGAAAAATCAGGGAAACCAGCTTCTTGGGCAGTTGTAAGAGGCCTTTTCACCTGTAAACATCTCCAAGCAAAACAGCAGCAGCAGCAGCAAAAGCAACCGGAGCAACAACAGCCGCGAGAGAAAAAGCTAAAGCAAAAACAAATGCAAGAGACAGAACAAACCAATGAGGAAGCCAACAAAAAGAGCAAGAAAATGAAGTGTTCAGGCTCATTATGCAGCAACACAAAGGTGATGCATAGGCCTGAAATTGCAGCTTCCCCAGAAGTCCAAAAGAAAAGGGCTTCAATGGGTGGTTCAAGGACTTGTTACAATGAAGCATCAAGCAGATCCATGAAAGCTCCTTTGAAAGAACTTAATGGGGTTGTTTCCTCTACCAATTCTTCACTTTCTGTACCTTCTGATAATCCCTCCTCCTTCAATGGTGGATCTTTAAAAGGAATGCCATTTAGGAGATTCTCTGGCTGTTATGAGTGTAGAATGGTGGTTGATCCTGTCCTTGGTTTCACCAGAGATCCTTCTCTGAGAGCTAGCATTTGTTCTTGTCCTGAATGTGGTGAGATTTTCATGAAAGCTGAACATTTGGAGCTTCATCGAGCTGTCAAACATGCTGGTACGTTGCTTCAATATTCTCTCTAACTATATCTATCTAAAAAACAAGATTTATTATTAATCAAAATCTATGTTTCTTTTGTTTAGAATCAAGTAAATTTAATCCCAGCTCTAAGTTTTGTACTTTTCTATCAATGTAATTTGTTTGGCTTGTGTACTCACAGTATCTGAACTGGGTCCAGAGGACACCAGCAAGAACATAGTGGAAATCATATTCCAGTCAAGTTGGCTAAAGAAACAAGCACCCATCTGCAAGATTGATCGAATCCTCAAAGTTCACAACACTCAAAGAACCATTGCCAAATTTGAAGAATACAGAGACTCAATCAAAGCCAAGGCCACCAAGCTCCCAAAGAAGCACCCTCGATGCATAGCAGATGGCAATGAGCTCCTCAGGTTCCACTGCACCACCTTTGCCTGTTCACTAGGCCTAAATGGCTCATCCAACTTGTGCAACTCAGTTCCTCAATGTAATGTATGCAGCATTATCAAAAACGGCTTCAAAGTTTCCCAAGAGCCCACTAAAGATGCCCATAAAAATGGTATACTGACAACAGCAACAAGTGGAAAAGCGCATGATGAAGCTGGATTTGAAGATGGAAGTGACACTAGAGCTATGCTTGTTTGCAGGGTGATTGCAGGAAGAGTTAAGAAGGGAATTGAAGGTAACATGGAAGACTATGACTCAGTGGCTGGTGCTATGGGAATGTACTCCAATTTAGATGAGCTTTATGTGTTTAACCAAAAGGCCATCTTGCCTTGTTTTGTTGTTATCTACAGAGGGTTTTGATTTTAATTGAGTTGAAGTTTAATAACATTTCATAAACCTTATAAAACTTCTTGTTTTTATTCTGGTTGTTTGATTTGGGAAGTAAATAATAAATTTTTCTGGATCATGTTGGGAGAAATCACCTTCATAGGAGTTATAAACTCGGTATTGTGACTTTTCCCAGTTTGCACGTCGGACCAAATATTTATGATCCCTAATTGTTAGTTTGGTGAGGCATTCAACAAAAGCAGAGGGACCTCATGAACATGATCAACTTGCCTTCTGGCTTTAGGTTGCAAGGGATGAAATATTGTTGAAAGAGATTTAAACTCATACTGTTTTTATACTTAAAAAGCCAAAAGACTTATTCCCACCAAAGGTGTAGCTCATACCCAAATATACATCTATAAGATTTCAAAAACTCAAATACTTATATATAGGGTGTTAAACGTAACCAAAACCTTTAGTTATGGAGGTAAAATTATCATTTTATTACTAAATCCAAAAACTCTAAAAACTTATATTATTTTTCCTCGTTGGTTTAAAAAACTATTATTTTCCCGCATAATTAAGTTTTGAAAAATTCGTTTTTCTCCTTAGGGTTTCTTTTTTTATTTATCTTGTGATTGAAATCTATTATATCGTTAGCCAACTTTCCCATCATCTTCTCCTCCCACCGTCGGCCTTCCCACCATCTTCTTCTCCCACCGTCAGCTTTCTCATCGTAACAATTTCATCCGATGAAGACATATAAAACTAACAATTTTGGTTAGGTTTAATAACATATGAATAAATGTTTAAGTTTTTGAAATTCTACAAGCATGTATTTAGGAATGGATTAAACCCTGGGTGGTAGTAATCCCTTGCAACGTAAAGCCAGAAGGCCAGTTAATCTTTTTGTCACATGTACATGAGGTCCCTCTGCTTTTGTTGAATGCCTCACCAAACTAACAATTAGGGATCATATATTTTTGTCTTGGCCGCTTTTCACTTTTTATTTTTTTACTTTTTAATTAGAAACATCTTATTTCACACACTTCTCTTACCGAGATTTCTAAGAAATATTATAAACAGAGGCTCATGTCACCATGTAAAGGCGAGTTTGACTTTGAATTGATCCCTTTGATACATAATCATGAGTTAAATTATTCATAAATCCCATGTGTTACTTCCAAATAATTACCCAAATTATGATTATAAACAAATTTTATTAATTTATCAATACAAAATCAGTGATATGCAATTGAGGAATCTAATTATTTACTTTTTATATTATATTAAAATCATTCATTTATATGTTATCATATTAAATTATATAAAAATTTAATATTATCCAAATTACACCGGATTGGTCAATTTAAAATATTTTATAATTATTTACTTTTTATGTTATACAATTGGGAAATAATCGTTTGGCCTAGCAAATAATATAAAAAAAATTTTAAATAATTATATTTAAAAGTATTTAAGTAAAATAATATATTAGTATTTTTTATTATTTCTAATCAAACACAATAATTATTTATGTCCGTCAATTTTCATTAAATTTTATTAAATATAATAATAATTTATACATAATAATATTTTAAATAACTTATCTTCAAGATAATATTTCAATTTTATTAATAAAACATTAACCTAATCAAACCAAATTGAAATCTCCCTTAATATTTATCATTGCCCATTTGTATCATTATCACAAAATTTAGAACATGGTGCACCGTCAGTGAATTCCAGCACAAAAATTGGTTGTACATCATGTTTAAAACGATCTCTCTTTCCCTTTTGACGTCAAACTCAACATCTAATCTCTCCATTCATAATTTCAATATTTTTATATTTCTGGCGTTTTATTGTCAGATACCGAGACAGTGGGTTCATGCAACTAAACAAAGACTCAATGCCTTGTCGTAATCACTTGTCTTACTTCCCAGAATCTGTTCTTCGTTGATATACTAAACATCAATCGAGTTACCGCAGTGAAGGACTGAGCTTTACTGTGTAAATGGGGCAGGAGAGACACCAAATTCTCTACAGCATGCGTTAGTGTTTGTTCTCTGGGCTTGTTTTGTAGGCTGCATTGATGGCATGTATGGGTGCATTCGCCGCCTAGATTCTGTCATTTCTTGACTCTTGTTTTGTACTCATTGCCTCATGATTTGGAGTTTCTTGATCTTCGTTAAAGCTGGTTAAGCAACAAGGTATGGGTTTGACAAGCCCAAATTATTAAACAATTTCCTTTCAATAATTCGAATAAATTCAAAAGAACCCATAAATGGAATGCATGGATGCCCCGTAAGCAATGCTACGTGTAATCCTGTTTGGCCATGTGATGTTATTTGTCAACATTTCGTCGGTGATGACTCAGCTTTCGTCGGTGGTTACAGTTTTTACAGTCATTGGAAAGAGTAATTAAAAAGAAAGGAATACACATGCTAGAAAGAGGAAAAGCAATATTCATAATGAAGACATTGGGGAAGAAAGAGAGACTCAAGATAGGGCTGCTAAAAAAACAAAAGAGAAATCCGAATAAACTGGTTAACCTGTCAATCGGTTTTAGATTCAATATGCATTTATAATTTTTTTTGCTTTTCATGTCAGTTTTGGCTTTTCATCTTAAAAAAAAAAAAAAAAAACCTTATATTTCCGTTAACCAAAGAAAGAATGCAAAACCGACATTATCACTGATTAACCGGTTCATGGTTATATTGGGTGGGGCTGCTGGGCTACCAGGAGTCAGAACTATCCTAACCAGGTGGAGCCTACCCACGTTGCCTTGTTGACATTTCCTAATTTTGAGTCCAGAGCCTCTGGACCAGGAGTTGACTGCTATCACTATCTTATGTGCTAAGAGGATCTTTGTTGCTTCAGACAAACAGGAAAAAATTTGCAAAAATTGACGGCTTAAAGAAAGCTAGTACAGATGAATGGATTGCAAATGTAAGTCTTTAACCGGACTAATAAACTAATCAACCTGAGACACCATTGAAAAAGCACCCTATAAACACGAATGAATCATAAAAAAAATAAAAATAAAAATAAAAATGGAACCACGAAAAGAGAGAGAAGACTGGTTAGCTAGTAAATTTTTACCAAATGACTTAATTCCAAACATTTGACAGTACCCAAACATACCAAATGATTTCTTAACTTGTAATCTCAATCCAGCTCATTCCTGCTTCTTTTCTGCCCAGTTTCTTGCAAGCATTCCTCACTTTGCTTAAACTATCCCACATTTCCAATTCAGCATAAATGTTTGAAAGCATCACATATATGGAAGGGTCTTCTGGTGATGCCGCAATTAGCTGTTCAGCTACAACACCAACCAGTTCAATATTCTTGTGAGTTCCACAGGCCTTAAGCATGGAGCTCCAAATTGTTTTGTCAGGCTCAAATGGCATGTCAGCAATCAGCTTTCTTGCCTCCTGGAAGCATCCAGCTTGACCAAGAAGATCAACCATGCAATAATAATGCTCTAAATGAGGTTCCACTCCAAACTCAGCTTTCATGGACTCAAATATGGTCCATGCCTCTCTGACCAAACCAGCATGTCTACAGGCAGAAAGAACACCTAGAAAGGTGACTTCATTTGGCTTCAATCCAGATTGTAGCATCTGATTAAAAAATGTAATAGCTTCCTTCGCTCTTCCATTCTGCCCACACCCTACAATGATCCCAGTCCAAGACACAATGTCTCTCTCTGGCATATAGCTAAACAACACTAAACCGTCCTCAATTTGACCACACTTTAAATACATATCAATTAGTGAGGTTAACGTAACTTCCTCTGTGTTGAATCCACTCTTAACACACAGTGCATGAACCTGCTTGCCACTTCCAACAGATGCTAAACTTGAACAAACCTTTAGAATACTTGAAATAACAAACTGGTCTACTCCAAAATCTGAACGTACCATGTCTCTGAACAGTGAAAAAGCTAACAAGTTCAAACCCACTTTGGCACACCCCATGATCAAACTAGACCAAGCTATGATATCTTTCTTTGGAAGCCTATGAAACAGAAACAATGCATTTTTTACATTTCCCAGTTTTGCATAGAGATCTATAAGAATGCTTCCTACAACATAATCTAACTGATATCCGCTAGTGACAATCAAACCATGAACTTGAAGCCCAAGTCTCAAGTTGAGAAAGTTGATGCAGACCTTCAAAGCACTACTGAAAGTGTAAGAATCAATATACAGACCAGAGCTATGGATTTGTAAAAGGAGACTCGCTGCTGCTTCATTCTGTTCATTAATAACATACCCAGAAAGCATAGAATTCCACGGTGCCAAGTTATTGGAAGCCAAAGCATCATAACTCAAGTATTGATGAAATAACCTTACTGCTTCACTTAATGCATTGCAATTTGAATACATGTCAAGCAATGCTGAAATAGTGAAACAACTACGTTCAAGACCTGATTTAATAACATGACAATGAATCTGTTTCCCTATATTTAACAAGCCAAGTGAACTGCATGCTTTAAGACTACAGGGTAATGTGAACTCATCAAGGTTTAAACCTTGTTTATGCATCATACACACAAATTCGAGTGCTTGCAAACTTCCACTGTCCGCCAAACCAGCAATTATACTATTCCAGGAAGCAGCATTCCTTGCTGGCATTTGATGAAACAAACCGATTGCTTCTTCTATCAAGCCTTCTTTACAATACCCTGAAATGATAGTATTCCAAGAGGTTGAATTCGCATTCAAAAGCTTATCAAAAACTTCCCTTGCATCTTCCAAACGTCCACATTTAACATACATGTCCAAAAGGGTATTCATCAAAACTGTGTCATTCTCTAAATTGTCTCTAGAAATTCGTTTATGTATCAATCTACCCAGTTCAAGATCACCCGCCAGAGCACATGCCTTTAAAACCGCAGAATACATAAACCCATTTGGAGCTTCTAATTCAGATTCTAACATATATTCATATAAACTGATAGCTTTGTCAGGTCTTTTGTTAGTTGCATAAGCATAGACCATAGTGGTCCATGTAACAATATTTTTGTCAGGTATTTCATCGAACAGTTTCTGCGCGTCGCCCAATAAGGTAAAGTCTATGTACATCGACAGCAAATTGTTGGCAATGAAGATATTGTGAGAGAACCCATGTTTGATTACATGAGAGTGAAGTGATTTCCCTCGTTTGATCGATTGAATTCGACCACAGTGGCGCAAGGCTACCATGATACGTTTCAAGTCCATGGCTGCCCATGATAGAGGAGAGCTCCTAGGTTGTCATTAAAGTTTCCCTCCAGTGCCTTGCAATACACAACAAGGAAGAATTGTTGAGCAGTGAGCGTAGTACGGCGGAGCAACATATAGACTTGTTGTCAATAAACTTTACAAGAAAATAAAAGGATTAAGATTTAAGCATGGCTTTAATATTCGGATCAAATTGGTCGATTAGATTGATTAAACTATCAAGATCAACTATTAAACAAATTGATTTAGATCATATCTAAAACTAATTTTCACTAAATCAATATAAAAAATTGATTTTTTTTAAAATTTATTATCAAATTAAACTTATTTTAAGGTTAAATAAGTAAAATTATATATTTAATATACAATTTTATATATATATATTTAATATGTTAAATAAGTATAATTACGACCAAATAGTTATTCGATGTTGATAATAGTTAGAATTGCAAATGTCTATGGCGATTTCAATCTAAATTATATCTCTCAAGGTGTGATTCCAACATAATTATACCAAAAAAAATATACAGTCTTATCGAATTTCCTTTGTTTTGTGCAATCCGATGATTTTGATTGGTATTTTTTTTTTAATTTTAGAAAAAAAAATTAATGTTTACATCCGTCAACTACTAATTTTTTTTTTCTAAAAATGTTAGGTTTGAGTGAACATACGTAGTTTAAAAGTTCAATGGATGAAAACTTGTAGTTTGCCTAAGCTTGGCTGGTAAATAGTATCTTCCTCTTTAAAATTTTTTAACTTATTTTAAAAGATTCTAAAGTTTTGTAAACTTTACATTTTAGGATTTAAAAAAATTATATTTTAAATTTTGTAAGGATTTTTATATTTAATAGGTTTGAGGAATTTAGACTTTATTTCTAAAACCTTAATCTGAATCAGCTAACTATTTCAAAATCCTAGGTCAAGTGAATATAAAATAAATTTAGAGTTTAATATTGATATATAGATTTAAATTTATACGCTTTTATACATAAAATCTTCTTTTATACTCAAACTACCCTATCGGAAGATGTTTAATGACTCTAATCTACACTTCCACAAGTGAAAAGTTTACATTAACATCTAGTTTCAATATTTGCTTTGGGCTCCAAACTATCCTCGCAAAGTGTATGATGCAATCAATATCAACCATTTCCATCAGGTGTCGTGACTTCAATATTTGGATTTAAGTTCGAATGGGTAACTAAAATTTTTAATTATTAATTAATGAACAAAATTGTACGTATTTATTTTAAATAAATAAATATTTATATATCATCACTTTATTGAGTGTCACACACACGATTTTATTGTTAATTAAAATAACATTTTCTCAAGATAATTAATCATATATACTATATTATAATGTTCAGATCCATTATAAAGTTTTGAAAATGTAATGTCAATACCTTGACATCTAAGAAATTATCCACCTGTCGTTTCTAGCAATTTTATCAAGTTAGAACTCAATTCCACTCAAATTGAGCCGAATTCAAATTGATTCAGTTCGAATCCAACTTAAAACTCTTTAGTCCTCACCCAACCAAAGAGAGAAGGCAAAAATAGATTGTGAAAATGATAGCTACCTAAATACAAGTAATTGTGGACAAGCAAGGCTTCACCATCTATACTTATAATTTCTTTCCATTAAAAGATGAAACAATAACCAGAAAAACAAATGCATTTCAACTCAATACCTCAATTGATTGAGGCTGAAAAGTTGATTTCCATTATTATTTACACTCAATATCCAATCCTGCATAACATGCCACAGAGTATTTTGCAGTCTGGCGATCACGGATAGCAGTTCCACACTGGAAATTGAGTAACTTGAATCGAGCAGAAAAGAGCTCAAAATCCTTTATGCAATAATTAAAACACTAACATGGGATGAGGACTTCCTGGCATGTCAAAATTGGAAAACCAGCATCCAGCCTATATAAAGGCAAGCTATCTGCCTTCAGACAGCAGACCCTACTGGGGAAACAACAGTATCAGCAAAGCCAACAGCATGGAATTATAGATTCATGACTACAGCAGGTGAGGGAAGCTAAAACAGATATTGTATTGTCATCTTGCAGACTCTGACTGGGAGCTTGTAAGGTTTATGGAATTGGTTAATTTGAATATTGTGTTATTTCATTGTTGGAGACAACGGCATTCTGGCAAAGGGAATGTGTAAATGGAAGTTTTTCTATTGATTTTACGAACTCTAGGTACCATAATTCCCTTGCGGTCATTTTCAGAGAGCATTATTTCCATCTCATCCTTGAAAGACATCCAGCTGCAAAATAAATTCAACGATATTGTTGATGATAAGCGTTTCATAGCATTTTACACAAGCATATTATGATTTCAAGACACTTGTGAATATACTTGACATTCAACTGACAGAGGTTCTCTCCATTATATAACAGTTTATTTTTTTTATCAGGCATCAGTTTAAAGCCATCTATAATTAATAGATTCAGTGTAATTTTTAGTATTTTTGTATAGCAGGCAAGCAGTGATGGAAAATCAGAGTCCAGCTTCAGGAAATTTCTCCAACACAAAGACAGAACTCAGTATCTTGTGCAAGTGACAGCCTAGGCCAGAAATTAATCTATCATCACCAATTTTTCACTCAACTAATGTCTGTTATATCATTATCAAACCCCAAATAACTAGAATTGGAGTTTTAACACCATCACACTATCATCCAGAGACAAGTTCTAACTGACTTGGTCAGAGTAATGGAGTACAGATAATGCATACAGAGAGAGGTAAAGAGTAACAATACCTGATATTCATGTTCTGAAGCAGAAGAACAAGCTTGCGTTTATCAGGATTTATGGTCTTTGCATGTCCATCAAAAAGGAATCTCCTATGTCCCATTAGGAAATGGGGAAAATTTCCACCTTGAGTGGTCACAAAAACTTCACTAAACAAACATACAGTGTAGTCCAAAGCAGCCAGCCTCGAAGAATAGTCCTACCATAATAGAAAACAGTACTTAAAGCAATGCAGAGTCAACCACATACTAATCTGACATGCTGCTAATAGAAAATAATTTGGGTCACCCAAATTATTACTTGTTTTAACATTTACTTGAACCTTTCACTCTATAAAATAGCACGGGAAGAAAGACATACAAATTTTTGACAGAATCACCACTCTTGCTAGATCTGACAACTTGTTTGATATTTCTTTACTCATTGCTCCATCTCTTTGCAATAATACATAAATAGCAAAACTATTTCTATCAATCAAAAACCAAAAAGTAATGCAATTGACGCAATTTTTTTTTTAGCCCGTCCTGTTTTTATGATGATGGTTGAACTAATTGCCTACTGAATTTCAAAAGTTGCTCAAAATTACACAGATTATTTTGTCAGATTAAGAAAGACTTCAAAAAGACTATAAATTGGGAAGGGGTAAAGGGGCAAGCCAGACAACAATTATCATTTCTTGCTTGAAAATATAAGCTCTTACAAATGGAGATGAACAAGGGAATCATGTTACAGACTTAAAAGAGTTGGGATATGGCAGGACAAATGTCTTGGATATATACTTTTAGACTACAGGTCAATTAACCAAATTATTGTACCCACTCTTTGTCTACTTCCTTAACCACATTATACAAGAAAGTTACAAATATTTACCTCAAAAGGAGCAAGTTCATCTGGGGTTGCAAGAGATTCCTTTGTGTAAAGGAGGGGAAACATCTTTAGTAAGGAAGCTAAATGTCTTTCTGCCTGGTAAATTTTCCCTGAGGCTAAATAAATTGAAGTGTGGTTATCAAATCCCATACCACGTAGCATCATCCCAACCTATGATGACAAAAAACATATTGCAATAGAAGCTAAAAATATAAAAGGATGTATAAAAAGATATAGAATATATACACACAAAAAAAACCTAAAAAAAATCAACATAAGATATTCTGCACTCTAGATTGAATTCAAACATGACCTTCAGAATTAATAGGAGGGCTATGATAAAAAAGGAATTGGATCATTTGTGCATGGTGCCACTCAATAGCCTCGTCATATAACTAGAATCAAGTTAAACAATATAAAACAAAATTAAAATGTTGAGGTAAAACCATATCACTCATAAAGATGCAATTTCTAACAGCTAAGGGGATTGTTCATTGCTATTCCACTCTATACATGGTCATTCTTGCAAGGTCATTCAGAACCACAAACCAAGTTTTGTTCACCACTCTTCTCATCCTTGTGGAACCTCAAAATAGAGCTGTCAAATTGGTCATTTGTCACCTATTTTATGGTCAATAGAAACATTAAATTATATCTTGCCCCTCTTATCTTGTGCACATTTTGTGCTACTGTTATACAAATCATATTTAGTCATTATTTCAAATGATGTTAACCTAATTCACCTTCATCTCTACCTCAAACCAAATGAGAATAAAGAATTCAAAGAACAAGCTTAAGTTTATCCGAAGGAATGTGATTAAGGACACAAGAAACTTAGAATGACGGACAAGAATGATATCATATCTTGAAGACAAATAAGGTATTAAAATTAAAAATCAGATGACAGTTAGGCACCTCCAAGGGGGTCAGAGGGCATTTTCCATTGATACGATTGAAACCAGGTATGATGACACGATCTTTTCTCTTGAATTTCCCTTTCCACCATTTTTCTCGAAATGAATCCATTTCAACTATTTCAGCCTTTCCCCCATCATACAAGCAGCATGAGAAGGCTACCATATCCTAAAATCCAATACATGATTGTAAGAATAAGCTATGAAAATCTTTACAATTTAAACATTCAAGCAATATAGAACTAGAGTATTAAAGATGACCTAGATATGCATACATACCTCCTCAAAACGAAGGTGGATGGAAACAAACTTCCCACTAGTCTTTGAACTCTTCTCAATCATTCGCTTAACTAGCTTCTCTGCTAGTGTTGATATGGGGGAAGAGAACCTCAAGGCTCTATAATTAGCCATGCATCGCAGCAACTGAATATGAGGTGGTACATTCATTGCCAATCTATTAGCAAATGGGGCAATTCGGATCACCCTGTATTGAGTGTAAGCAATGAGAAACAACACAAAAAAATGTTTCAAAAGGTTTTTCATTAGCAACTTTGATTTTTAGCCAGTTGGGACAATCATTGTCCAAGAATTCACTTGCTTCCATCCTCAATTTACTAAAATACTGATTACCAGAGATAAGTACTAAGAGAACCATTTGGATGAGCATGAAGCACTATTTAACAGCAAATAGAAATGACACTACATACCCTTGCTCTTTCAAGACAGGATAGACTTCTCCAATATAATAATTAGCAGGGGCCCAGGCTTGGACACGAATGTTTGGAATATTAGAAATATTGTACTCATATTTTTCCATCAGGAGATCTGGTAGTTCTCTGACCACCTTTACATAGCCGTCAAAACTGCTTATAAAGTGGTCCTCATCATATATATCTCCAAACTCACTGTGAAAGAAACACATAATAAGATACCAGTTACTGTAACTAGCTAAATGTACATTTTGAAAAATAAATCATATTGAGTAGGCTGAGACTCAGGGGAGCACAATATGCCTACTTCGAGTAGGTAACAAATACCAATATTCTAGTCCAAATACACATATATTAGTTTACATGCCCAATAGAACAGAGTTGTCTAACTAAACTGAAGAATGTGAATACTGTATTATAGATTGTGGATAAAAATTGCATTTGAATATCGTGGTCCAAAAATAATCTGGTTTTGCTCACATATCACAGCAATCATAGTATCTAAAATTTACCTCCTAACAGTACTTAAGGCTTCAACATAACATAAAAGTTTATATTTATAAACTTTGGTCATGATTCAAGCAACCCAAAAGGATGTCTACTGGTCAAGAATAAATTTACAGAAAGAAAAAGTTAATCAAAACCACACAATGAATAAATCAGAATTTTATTCTGTCAATTCTACCAAAATTTCCAAAATAGTTAAAGGCTAACAATCTGCAAAAGGTAATTGTTTTCTTCATCAGATATTTCCCAGTGGCTAGGGTAGAAGTATAAATATGAAAGAGAAAAGGGCATCCATAAGGTAAAAAAAAAAGACATAATCTTTCTTATGGATCGATTGGAAAATCATCCTTTCAGTGAAATATTTGAGATGAAGATATAACATGTTAATTAGTATAGTTACCTTGGGTCCTTCCAAACATTGTTTAACTCTAAACGAGGGATGACTAGTATTGCATTTAAAAGTCCAGCTACAGCCACTGCATTGCAGATCTGAAAAGACAAAGAAATCATAACAATATTTTTTATGCACTAAGGATAGAAGGAAAACTAGTGTATAAAACTAGAAATTGATATGAAAAAACATAACATACCGCAGACCGCTGTTGGTTGAGACCGCCATTGGCCTCAACAATCAAGTAACCGCTAGGGCTGCGGGACTCTGAAATTTAAAGCATACATTAGTTGGCATTTGGAGATGATAAGGTAAGATGGAATCCAGAGTACAATTCTTTACATATTTCAAAAAAGAAGTAGAAATTGAAGCAAAATCAAACGAGAAAGCCTATCATAGTAAGAATTTACACTAACCTTTTTCAACACCAAAATTCTGTCCAACTGTTGAATTTTGACAGGGTTTCTGCATCTTCAGTCTCTTGTATTTCCATACAGAGGACAACTACAAGAATTAACAGCTCGAAATTTCAGCTGATCGCAACAATATTAATAATTTTTGCAATATACAAATTTTAAATTAAAAAGAATTACAGTGGTAACAATGAGGACCACCGATTTTTTTATTCTAACTTATAATCTACTTGAGATTTTGAATTGATAAACAAGCAAACCCAGTAAATTTTAGCTTAATTGAACTTTTGATCAACAAAAGAAACATTAAGAAGCATTTCCTATAAAAGGACAACCAAATCTTCAATCTATTCGTCGTCTTAAACTAGTATACTAAATATTAATCAAGTCACAAGCAAAACTTGATGCTCTCTTTCTTTATTTATTTTCTTATCTCAGCTACAAACAAAAATAAGTAAGAGAGAGAAACCGAACATCAATGGCCGAAGAATTATCGAACCGAATATCATCCCAAAGCTTCTCAAAGATCTCATGACTTCTATAAACCGACCCAGGAACCGGAGGGAATCCGAGAAGCCAAGAGAAGGGGCCCACACACATGATCAAGCCCGAAACGTACAACAGAGAGAGCAGCACCAAGTACCGGAAGTTTAGCCGGAAAAGAAAACTAACGCCTAAGCCATCACGGCGTGAAAAGGATTTAGTCTTGGTATGCAGTCGCCGACGGTAATGCGAGACGGAAGCATGACGGCGCGGTGACAGTGGGGGACTGGGTGAGTTGCTGCCACTGTTGCTACTCTCACTTGCGTAGCCACCGACACCGTTTGAGTTCTGGCGATTGTGGTGGTGGTGGTAGTGGTGGTGAGCGTAAGGCTTGGATTTCATGGTGACGCTTGTGGTTGTGACCATGCACTGAGGAATTTGGAACTGTGTTGTACTTGTTTTGTTCCGTGATCGTGAGTGATGGCATCAACTTCAAGTAACAAGTATTAAAAGCGAAATGTTTGTACCGAACGAAGGTAAAATTTTAACAAGACAGAGCGCTCTCAAATGCTTGGCTTGGCTTTGAGCCGGTGAATATGGCTCTCTCTATGCCGTAGATATTTTTTTACATCCAAAAATAACTTTTAACAATTATAACTTTTTACTTTGGACCAAACTAACCAATTAATTTAATTAAACATAATTTTCTTCCTTTCTAACTTAATTTGCGAACAACTGTTCTTTACTTTGAGAACAGGCGTTCATTATCTTCACATCAACATATACTTAGCTTCTTTCTCATTATTATTCACCTATTTAGAGATGATTTCATCATTTCTTTAAGGCCATCCCACCCAAGGTATAGTAAATTCCCAAATTTCCACCTACCAACTTTCAAAAACTCAAACACCTAACCATGATTTAGAAAACTAATACTTATCTTCTAAAATTAAGATAAAATTAAGGGTAAAATCGTCATTTAATAATAATATTTAACATTTATATCATTTTACCTTTTTAATTTGAAAAACTAACAATTTCGTTCAAAATTAAGTTTTGAAAAGTGACATTTTACCCCCTACCTAGGGTTTCTAATTTTGCCGACGAATTTCCAACCAACGATGGCCGATCTCTCTCCCTCCCAATGTCGTCTCTCCCTCCAATGTTCAATATTGGAGGGTAGATGTTCTTATTATTAAATAACGATTTTACCCTTAATTTCATCTTAATTTTGGAGGATAGATGTTAGTTTTCCAAACCATGGGTGGGTGTTTGGGTTTTTGAAAATTGGTGGGTGGAAATTGGGACTTCACTATACCTTGGGTGGGAATAAGTCTTTTGGCCTTTCTTTAATAATCCATTGTATTTCAATGACAGAAATTGTTGGGAAAATTTAAACATATCAAATTGAATTTTATGAAATTATGTAAACATTAAATTAGGCGTATCCGGATTCCAATTTGTGATGAAACCCATTCGAATACGACATGAGATGTTGACATTAATCGTTTCCATAAATATCATTTGCCCACATATTACTTTCTTTTGAGAGACTTGATCTATAGTCTTTTGATTTAGTTTCTATGTATTTGGAGAAGAGGAAGAGTAAAACCTCTTCTATAAACAAAAACAACGAATACTGTTATATCCTTGGAAGGAGGCAGTTTTTTTACACAATTTATAAATGTCTAACTATCTTCTAACTCTTAACTAACAACTGTCCTTGATAGTTAAATTAAATCGAATTGAGTCAATTCATCATAGGTGGATCTAAACCCAATAAAAATGATTGTGATTATCTTTAAAACATTCATTCCATTGTGAATTTCAAAACTCTAATTTTCTAAAAACGGTTATTTTTATCGTTGAAATAGTCATTTTATTGTGTTCGGTACAACAAAAATAGTTGTTTTTTTCCGTGTTTGTATATATGTATTCTACACATTCAAAATTATCATCCTACATATCACAGTAATATATATATATATATATATATATATATATATATATATATATATATATATATATATATATATATATATATATATAAACCGAAACCATAATTAAAAAATCTCTTTACTTAGGTTCTAAGCGGTAGAATTTGACGATGATCCAATTTTCGGTCATGATCTTCTTGACTTGTGGCCTCTGGATGCTGAAAAAATATTGTAAAAATGTTTAAACTGGGTTTGTGCATTATAGGATAGCGAAAATCGTGTAGTACTTATCCATTTTTATAGAATTCTGTATTCGCCACTTAAATCATTTATGATATGATGTATTACCTGTTCATTCACCTGACATTTATTAAACAAACACTCACTTTTACAAATAACAGTTCAACTACCTATTTTGATTCACACAGACATGACAATAGGTTGGATTGGTTCTGGCTAGACCCATCGGGTTTATGAGTAGAGTCAAGCCTAAAACCCATACAATAATGGGTTTTTAGATCGAATTGATCCATATATTTTTGAAAACCTAAAGTGTGGCCTTATATATAAATGAGCCGGTCCATTTAAATAATTTTTTTAAATTTTAATCAAAATTTTTAAATACAAATTATTTTTAAATTATTAAAATCGAGAATAATATCTCAAATATTTTATTTACAATTTCTCATTTATGACGAAGAAATATTGTGGTTATATGATAAAAAATATTATAAATTTATAATATAGGACAAATAAATTAATTTACATATTATATAAATTACAAACATAAATAAAATATATATACTATACAATTTATCTACTCGTTTTTAATATCCAAATATCTTAATTTTTTTGATATTAGATCAATTTATAATATTTTGTAATGATAAAATTGAAATGAAAATGAAAGGGTTGATAAGAGAAAATAAGATTTAGAATATAATAAAAGAATAGAAATTGAGAAAAATTGAAATTGATGAAGAGTTTCATTAGTTTATATAGAGAAAAATAAATTAATTTAAAAATTTAAAAAAAAAAACTTAAAGACTTCAGCTTTGGCTCTGTTGTCTGATTTTTTTAATTTTTATTTATTTTTAATTAGTAACAAGTCAGGATATGCGTAATATTAAAGTTTATGGGCCGATCCTAAAGACCCATAGGCTAGGTTTGATACGTTATAGTACTAGATCAAACTTTATCAAATTGGGTTTTAAATTCATAATTCGAGTTTGACCTCTATTTGGTTCGACCCAATTAGCGTGTCTAGATTCATATTAGTGAAACACAAACTCAACATAAAATGACAGAAATAATCCTACTATACACATGTGGGCATTATGTGTATTTGATGTTATGTTAATAATAGAACTTATTTTTAAAATGGATATTGTTTTTATGAAAAGATAGGTTAGTAGATAAATAAATATCAAATATATAATTGATTATGTCATATGGTAACAAGAATGTTTTCATATTAATGAATGTCATATTAATGCTGACATTCATTGGTTGATAACTTGAAAAACACACATTAAATCTAATATACGACATGTGATTAATTCAAAAGGTCAAATAGGAAAATACAAATTACATGTGTTTATTATTCTTTATTGGCCAAAAGACTTATTCCCACTCTAGATTTAGTGTATCTACAACTTTTATTTATTAAATTTTGAAAAATTTAAATACTCACTCATTACTATAACTGTCAAAGATAAATAGTTATTTAAAAAAATAATAATTTATCTTTTTTTTTATATTAGTTTTAAAAAATAACAATTTTTTTCATAATTTAATTTTAAGAAGTTACTTTTTCACCGTCATCATTAAATGTTATCATATTTTATTATTAACATCTACTCACTCAAAGTTAAAAAACATTACACTTATACCTCCAAAATTTCATTCTCTCTTTCCAATGGCTATTCTTTTTGGCTATAATGGTTTTTTGGCATGGAAACCATCCAAAATTCTATTGAAATGGCCGAATTTATCACACAGATTCGTACAACAAAGTTGCAGAAATTTATGCGACGATCGACACACAACTCTGTTAAAAAACATCGCATGGATTTGTGTTATAAATCTGCTCATTTTGATCAAATGATCGATGGTTTTCACACAAAAAAAACCACTTGTAAGGGAGAGAAGATGTTAGTAGTAGAGTTGATTATGTGTTAGAATGAATTGCCAGAAAAAGAGAAAGCAATTTTGAAAATATAAGCATAATATTTTTTAACTTTGAGGGATGGTTGTTAATTTAAAAATATGAAAATCCTAAATAGTGAGAGTGGAAAATTATTTCTTAAAACTAAGTTGTAAGAAAAATTATTAATTTTTAAAATTAAAACGAAAAAAGAGATAAATTATTTTTTAAATAATATTTTTATTTTTAATAAAAATAATAAAATTTAATAATTATATATATATTTAAAATTTTAACACTTAACGAATAAAAGTTAAAAATGGAATAAACCTTTACGTGGAAACAACTCTTTTGCCCTTTTTTTATTTTAAGAAGGAGGATTATATCAATAAAAATAATAAAAAGATTGATTACAACATTGACTGATTATTTGAAAAGAACCCAATCAACCGCGAGGAGGGAGAAATAATAATTACAATTCCTTTTCTAGAACCAATTGCACCTCATTCTCCCGTCCACATAAAGTTGAAAACGTGCTTCACCATCACGAGCTAACCCCACCCCACAACTACAGCTGCTTTGCTTGCTCTCGGAGCCAAGCCGATAATGCTCATTAATCACAACAATAAACACTAATTCGTTACCATGCATTAACTACTTAAACACAAGTAATCTTTATTAATTATTAAAACGGTGCGTATCGGTAGCCAGAATGGCAAAAGACCAGCAGCAGCCCGTCACTGGCTTCGGGCTCTTTTAATTATGGGAGCCGAATCATATACAGTATTAAAAATTTAATTTTTTAAAAAATATATATCAATTTATATCAATAATATGTATTATATTAATTATAATATATTTTATAATATATATTATTTTTTATTTATATTATATCATATATCATAAAATATCGATATTTTTATTTGAGGTCTAATGGTTATGTTAGCCTCCATGTATTACGACGGTCGACGGGTTGACTGCAACTGTTTCAGTGATATAACTCCCCCGAAAACTTTAGCGTCCACTTTTCAAGCCTTCTTAATTGACATTTGGCAAATATTAAGAATTGTTTTCTGTGCATTAATTTCAGATGGGTAATCTTCAATTACACAAGCAAATTGATTGAAGATGATGCCACAATAATCAAATAATGAGAGGTTACATGTTCATTTTTAGATCATGATAGATTCATTTAATACACTACAACTATTTATTTGCCTTTTTAATGGAAAATTATTGTTTACCTAAACTCCAATTAAATGATAATTATTTGTGTGATTTGTTTTAGGATTAGGATTGACCTAAAAAGCATTTTAAAATAAGCCAAAGGATTATTTTTTATCTAAGTTTTTGTTAAGCCTTAAAATGTATATTTACGATAGTTCAAAAATTCAAATACTTATTCGTGAGTTAGCTTTTATTAGAGACAATAATAAAATCATTATTTGATCATTAAACCCTAAAAATTATATCATTTTTCTCTCTTAGTTTGAAAAACTAACAATTTTTCTTTGTAATTAAGTTTTAAAAAGTTACAATTTCTCCCCATAAGGTTTGAAAATCGTTTTTGGCCAACTAATCTAATGAGCAGATAGTGGTCAGACAATAAAAGGATGGAGTTTGGATGACAAAGTGTCATCAATCGTCCAGACGATATTTCTCAACAATAAAGTGTCATCCAGATTGATGATACTTTGTCGAGAAGCATTATCCAAATCGACGATGCTTCCTCCAAATCGTTGACACCTCTTCTCTATGATTGTCAAATTCCGTTGAGTCATCTAAAAAATTAAAACCCTAAGAGGAGAAATATAACATTTTAAAATTAATCATAAAAAAAAAATATTAGTTATTTAAATAAAAAAGAAAAATGATATAAATTTTTAAAGTTTTGTGATAAAATAACGATTTTACTCTTACTTCTAATAAAAATTAAATCATGAATAAGTGTTTTGGTTTACAAGTATACTTTTGAGATTAAATTAAAAATCGGTGGGAAATGTTCCTTTGGCCTTTAAAATATTAACTAAATAGAGAGAAGGCAACCCTTGATATTCAACCGTATGTATCACCAATCTATCTCATTGATTTCTTGTAGAGAGAAGGCATTTAAATACCAACCAAATCCATTACTCATATGAAAGTAAAATTTTTGGGCAGTGCAAAGGGGACGTGGATTTCAAGTGACTTCTAGAATTTTTGGCCCACATGGTGATGGATTGATTTTGTTTATATTTTAAAAGGAAACAAAAAGGCCGTGTTCACTTCAATCTATCATAATTTCTCGGTCGAGGTATAAATTATAAAATATTAAATTAAATTTTTTAAAATTATAAAAATATATAAATTATCATATAATTTAAATTCTTAAAGCAATTAAAATCATTTCTTAATATGACCTGATTTTTCACTCTTAAATTACCCTTAAATGACAATTTTTAATGAGATAAAATATATTATATCAGATTTTGGAGTGAAGATATAATCAATATAAAGTAAATTAATTGACTTTTATATATTAAGAATCTAATAAATCTCAAGACGTACACTTATACTGTTTATTTATATCATAACTTATAAATGTATTAAACTTATATTTATTATAATCTATAAATATGTTAAATTTATCTTTATTGATCACTCATACTCATCTGTGAACTGACATTGACAATAACGAACCTATAAATCAAATTTGGAGGGATTAAGATTAAAAACAAATAAGTTATTAATCAACTATTGATAAATTTATTAAACCACAAAACTATATATATATATATATATCAAATTTGTTGGAATATTACATTATGATTTCATCAACATGATTTTCTTGTTTTTTCCAAAGCAATATGAAATATGCATAGTTCGGTTTAAATCGTAAACTCAGACTAAACTATTTAAAAATTACAGTTTAGTATGTAAAAAATTTTGGTTTCGGTTGATAAATCTTTGAAAAATAAATTTCGATTTACACTATAATTTAAACGTTTTTCAAATCAAACTAAACTGTAAAACCGTATTTAATATATATATATATATATATATATATATATATATATATATATATATATATATATATATAATGATATTTGAGAGAATTTTTAGGGAAATTTTAAAAAATGGCCAAAATGCCCTCCCATTAAGCAAAAATACCCAAAATCACTATTTTTAAGCCAAAATGCCCAAAATCACTGTTTCAAAAAAAAAAATGCCTATGACTTTTTTTAATACCAAAACTACCCTTCCCCTCATATTTATATAACTCTCCCACTTACTATGGGGTTTTAATGTAATTTTAGATAAATATGAGGGGTTTTTGGATATTTTACATTATAAAGGTATTTTGTTATTTATTTATTTATTTCAAACTTTTTCTAAAATATCAAAATTACCCTTCCCTTCATTTATATAACTCCCCTCACCCATTATGGGGATTAAAATGATTTTAGATAAATATGAGGGGTTTTTGGATATTTTACATTGTAAGGCATTTTCATTTTTCAACTTTTAGAATTCGAATTTCAGTTCCGTTTTTTTGAATTTCACCGTTTTACGATATATCGACTCGTATTTTTCAGATTTCTGAAAGATTTTTCGTTTGTTGCCATTTTAGGGTTTTTCAACTTTTACAATTCGAATTTCAGTTCCGTTTTTTCAGATTTCATCGTTTTACGAGATATGGACTCGTATTTTTCAGATTTCTGAAAGATTTTTCGTTTGTTGCCATTTTAGGGTTTTTCAACTTTTAGAATTCGAATTTCAGTTTCGTTTTTTCAGATTTCACCGTTTTACGAGATATCGACTCGTATTTTTCAGATTTCTGAAGGATTTTTCGATTATTGTCATTCTAGGGTTTTTCAACTTTTAGAATTCGAATTTTAGTTCAGTTTTTTTGAATTTCACCGTTTTACGAGATATCGACTCGTATTTTTCAGATTTTCGAAAAATTTTCTGTTTGTTGCCATTCTAGGGTTTTTCAACTTTTAGAATTTGAATTTCAGTTCCGTTTTTTCGGATTTCACCGTTTTACGAGATATCGACTCGTATTTTTCAGATTTCTGAAGAATTTTTCGATTGTTGGCATTTTAGGGTTTTTCAACTTTAGAATTCGAATTTTAGTTCAGTTTTTTCGAATTTCACCGTTTGACGAGATATCGACTCGTATTTTTCAGATTTCTGAAGGATTTTCCGTTTGTTACCATTCTAGGGTTTTTCAACTTATAGAAGTTGAATTTCAGTTCCGTTTTTTCGGATTTCACCGTTTTACGAGATATCGACTCGTATTTTTCAGATTTCTGAAAAAATTTTTGATTATTTCCATTATAGGGTTTTTTAACTTTTAGAATTCGAATTTTAGTTCAGTTTTTTTGAATTTCACCGTTTGACGAGATATCGACTCGTATTTTCAGATTTCCGAAGGATTTTCCGTTTGTTGCCATTCTAGGGTTTTTCAACTTTTAGAATTTGAATTTCAGTTCCGTTTTTTTGGATTTCACCGTTTTACGAGATATCGACTCGTATTTTTCAGATTTCTGAAGGATTTTTCGATTGTCGTCATTTTAGGGTTTTTCAACTTTTAGAATTCGAATTTTAGTTCAGTTTTTTCGAATTTCACTGTTTGATGAGATATCGACTCGTATTTTTCAGATTTCTGAAGGATTTTCCGTTTGTTGCCATTCTAGGGTTTTTCAACTTATAGAAGTTGAATTTAAGTTTCGTTTTTTTGGATTTCACCGTTTTATGAGATATCGACTCCTATTTTTCAGATTTCTGAAAATTTTTTCGATTGTTTCCATTCTAGGGTTTTTTAACTTTTAGAATTCGAATTTTAGTTCAGTTTTTTTGAATTTCACCGTTTGACGAGATATCGACTCGTATTTTCAGATTTCCGAAGGATTTTCCGTTTGTTGCCATTCTAGGGTTTTTCAACTTTTAGAATTTGAATTTCAGTTCCGTTTTTTTGGATTTCACCGTTTTACGAGATATCGACTCGTATTTTTCAGATTTCTGAAGGATTTTTCGATTGTCGTCATTTTAGGGTTTTTCAACTTTTAGAATTCGAATTTTAGTTCAGTTTTTTCGAATTTCACTGTTTGACGAGATATCGACTCGTATTTTTCAGATTTCTGAAGGATTTTCCGTTTGTTGCCATTCTAGGGTTTTTCAACTTATAGAAGTTGAATTTCAGTTCTGTTTTTTTGGATTTCACCATTTTACGAGATATCGACTCCTATTTTTCAGATTTCTGAAAATTTTTTTGATTGTTTCCATTCTAGGGTTTTTTAACTTTTAGAATTCAAATTTCAGTTCCGTTTTTTCAAATTTCATCGTTTGACGAGATATCGACTCGTATTTTTCAGATTTTTGAAAGATTTTCCGTTTGTTACCATTATAGGGTTTTTCAACTTTTAGAATTTGAATTTCAGTTCTGTTTTTTTGAATTTCACCGTTTTACGAGATATCGACTCGTATTTTTCAGATTTCTGAAGAATTTTTCGATTGTTTCCATTCTAGGGTTTTTCAACTTTTAGAATTCATGACAAGATTATTTAAAAAATGAACTGAAATACGATACACATCCATATATAACCACAAATAAAGTATATCATATACATATGAACATACACTAAATATATACATCTAAACATAGGAATAACTATAAATATACATCCGTGAGCTACTCGATACAATGAAAATACAACTGTGTCGCTAATCGTCGACGCATAGAGGTAGACGACTCTCGGGGAAAAACGTAGCTCCGTGCCAACACCAAACACTCAAAAAATCTCAAAATAAAGACGCCACAGTCACCGGAGCCCAACCCCTGCTGAGGGACATCCGACGCTCGATGTAAAGTGAGGGGATCACGTCATGGAGTCCTCCTAGAAGCTATCCAAAAAGTCGTCGCCTCTAATAACGCGGGAATAAAGGTCATGTACGGTCGCATGCGCTGCTCCAGAGTCCCTATATTTCCCGAATATGAAACATCTGAATCGTACACCGTAATCGACCACTCACAGAAATCTATAACTCCGGTGACCCAATGTGCATTCTCGAAGTTTATAGGGATGAAAACCTATAAACAATGAGACATTTTAGTTACTTATCGTTGTCGTTAACCAATTGAATATAATATAAATATATATAAACTCTACCTGATCGACCATCCCCCATGGTTTGTACAACAATCCCGGGGTATACGATGCATCAACCATCCTCGTGAAGAGCCCCGAAAACTCAAACTCTCCAATCGATGTGGTCTGCCAACTCTTCCAGGCCATCTCAATATGACCTCCAAAGAATGTGTGGGCAGTCGTCCAACGCTGTGAGATAGTCGACTGGTGATCGGCCTGCTGTCGACGTAATAAAGCCAAAAAGGAGTCCACATGCTAAAATGGTTTAAAGTGATTCACGTGTTAGTTAGTAATAAATATATCTAGCTTTTTATGAAATTATAGGCAACTCACATCGTCAGTCAATCACTCGCGCAACTCTACAACAAGCCTCCAGAAGCTGGCCTTCGACTTCGACCCGATGAAGTAGACATCATGTGAGTCGGAAGCTGCAGCGCTGGTGTACCATGTGAGGAAAGATTCCTCATGCTCAGAGGCAGAGGATGGAATGGTCGTAGGTTGCCGTTTCGCCCTCCCTTTGAGTGGATTCGTATACGGGGTGCGAACCAGCAGACCCTTCCGGATGATCCGGCCACGTGCTGTACGAATCATCTGCATGATCTCAAAAAAATAATTAATTCGTCATTCATCCTACGTAACAATTAGCATTAATCGATTTATCTTACCTTCTCCAAGTATGCGGGAGGAGGTTTAGCTGGATAATCCTGAATCACGGTCAAATCCACCACGCGTGCTCCCTCGGCGGACTAGAAAATATAAATTTTGAACATCTCAATGACCAATATATACAACTATTTATATACTAAGTATGATTAATATACCTCAATAGGGATGACCTCAAAATCGTCCTCCTGGAAGTCCTCCTCCTGTGAACCAATATCCACTATTTTTTTGGTCGAGCTCGGGATATTAGCAAGTAACCATAATCGCTCGTCCTGAAAAACAGTCAAAACATCATTAAATAAATAATATAATAGAAAAGACAGATCAATCAATGACAATTTAAAAATAAAGTTAACCTGAACTTCCGGGGAAGGTGTTCGGAGAGAACCCTCGATCGATGCAACAGAAGGACTAACCGGTGCGTCCTCCGGGTCACTACCCTAAGATATTAGTAATAATAACTTAATTAGTGACATTTCATATATAACAATACTATAATATAATAATGACATTTAACAATAAATATAAATTTGAAATATCATACGGACCTCGTGTGGGTGACGGGATGGTATTGCGGTATCAACAGGGGATGTCGGTGGGATATCCTCGTCTCTCTCCTGTGCGAATGTAATAATAGTTGTCAGAATAATAACACTGTAGACATTTTATGTAAGTAATAAATTAAAAGTGATTTTACAACCTGAGCGACGGAGGCTGGATATGTACGCGTGATGATGTCCTCCAAACGAGTCATACGATCCTCTAATCGAGTCATTTGGGAAGAGACATCGTCACGTAATCGGGTCATCTGGGAAGAGATATCGTCACGAAAACTTGATATCTCACGCAAAATCGTAGCACTCCAGTGTGCTAATGTAGCATCTAATGTAGCAAAACTGGGTGATACGAATGGGGGACATTGCTCGGTGGCATGATGGGTGGAATCGTCCTGTAGTCCAGGGTGGTCCTCCACTGCAGGATGGTCTGGCTGTGGACTCTGAACAACAGGGGAACATATCGACTGATCCATAATAGGATGCTGAATGGGCTCCTCATGTGTCTCAGAAGTCTCCACGGGTACATCTGAAGGGCCTGAGGATGGAGAAGCCCCGTCTGTAGTAGCAATCGGAACCGAAGAAGATGAGGAAGAATCAGCATCGGGTAAACCGGTGTACTCACGAATCTCAGCGTACCACGGTAAACCCTCCTCGATCGATGATGGCTCAAGAGGGAATGTAACATCCTCCTAATGATGAAGATATATAAGTCAAAATAATTGTAACATATAATGAATTAATCGACTTATTAATTAACTAGTACATACCGGATCACCACTGAAAATACGCCCTATATGGGTCCAACTAGGGACGTCTCGCGTACGCCACCTCAACATCCGGGGGGACGAATAGAGATCGACAAGGTCAATCCAATCGTGTAACGTCTCTAGAGTCTCGTATATCCAAAACTGTAATATAATCATTTACAATGTAAATAAATCAATTTATATTTTTGTCAATTAATATATATAAATGATAATATAAAACTTACCTGAAATGCGAACGGAAATCCGTAAAGGTCGTATTTACGGATTTCTGGCATCCGTCCAGAACAGACTCTCTCACTCGCCTGTGACATAGAATCGTATGTCATCTGCCACACAACAACGCCCCACGGGTAGGAATTAAACCCGTCCAAATGATCAACTAACTGGAAGTAATCCGTGGACACCTTCTTTCGTCGATCATTCCCCAACAAAACAATGTGAAGAATATACAACAAGGCCATCTTGACAGCGTCAATATCGTCAGCCCCCCATGGCCTCGACAAGAAAATACGCTCTAAGTCATGATACTGCACCGTCGAAAAACCTCGAAAGTAAGTATCTCTGATCCGATGTCCGGAAGAGCGAGGCATATATGAAGAGACATCAGTCCGTCGACTAAACGATAGACCTGTGACTAGTGCAAACTCGAACTGACTAAATCTGACATCAACCCCACTAACCCTAAACCAAAACTCGTCTCTGGCAGAGGGTCGATGTAACTGTCGGAGTAGAAACGCATGAACCAACATCCCAGAGAATTTGGTTTCGGGTAAACGAAGGAGATATCTGAAACATGTCCTCTCAAATAGTCGTAGCTGATCTGGGGTCAATGTAGCAGTAATCCGAGATAATGCGGCACGCTGTGCACGACATATCGCCTCTGCCCGAAAGTGTCTGGTCTCATCGGGGATTCGCAGCTCGCTGTCAACCCATCTTCTTTTGCGAGAAATATCCTGAGACAATGTAAAAAATTCGTTAGACATGAGTAAAAACAAATATGTAAACAAATGTATACGTGAAAAAAATATAAAAAGATGAAAAATACCAAATAATCAAAAAGAAAACGACAAAACTTAAAAAACAAGATTTAACTGCCTGATAACGGAATTGAAATTTGAATTCTGAAAATTGAAAAACCCTAGAATGGGAACAATCGAAAAATCCTTCAAAAATCTGGAAAATACGAGTCCATATCTCATAAAACGGTTAAATTCGAAAAAGATGAAACTAAAATTCCAATTTTAAAAGTTGAAATAAGCTAAAATGACAACAATCGAAAAATTCTTCAGAAATGTGAAAAATACGAGTCCATATCCCGTAAAACGATTAAATACGAAAAAATAGAAATGAAATTCCAATTTTAAAAGTTGAAATACCCCAGAGTGGCAACAATCAAAAAATCCTTTGAAAATCTGAAAGATAAACGTCCATATCTCGTAAAACGATAAAATCCGAAGAAACAGAATTGAAATACGAATTCTAAAAGTTGAAATACCCTAGAATGACAAAAATCGAAAAATCCTTTAGAAATCTGAAAAATACGAGTCCATATCTCGTAAAACGGTAAAATCTGAAAAAACAGAATTGAAATTCGAATTCTAAAAGTTGAAAAACCCTAGAACGGAAACAATCAGAAAATCCTTTGAAAATCTGAAAAATACGAGTCTATATCTTGTAAAACGGTTAAATTCGAAGAAACGGAATTGAAATTCGAATTTTAAAAGTTGAAAAACCCTAGAATGGAAACAATTAAAAATTTCTTCGAAAATCTGAAAAATACGAGTCTATACCTCGTAAAACTGTTAAATTCGAAAAAACGAAATTGAAATTCGAATTTTTGAAGTTGAAAAACTCTAGAATGGAAACAATCGAAAAATTCTTAAGAAATCTGGAAAATACGAGTCCATATCTCGTAAAACGGTTAAATTCGAAAAAATAGAAATGAAATTCCAATTTTAAAAGTTGAAATAACCTAGAATGGGAACAATCGAAAAATCCTTCGGAAATCTAAAATATAAGAGTCCATATCTCGTAAAACGGTGAAATCCGAAGAAACGGAATTGAAATTTGAATTCTAAAAGTTGAAAAACCCTAGAATGGAAACAATCGAAAAATCCTTCAAAAATCTGAAAGATAAGAGTCCATATCTCGTAAAACGGTGAAATCTGAAAAATCGGAATTGAAATTCGAATTCTAAAAGTTGAAAAACCCTAGAATGGGAACAATCAAAAAATCTTTCGAAAATCTGAAAAATACGAGTCCATATCTCGTAAAACGATAAAATTCGAAAAAACAGAATTAAAATTCGAATTCTAAAAGTTGAAAAACCCTAGAATGGAAACAATCAAAAAATCCTTCGGAAATCTGAAAAATACGAGTCCATATCTCGTAAAACGATGAAATCGGAAAAAACGGAATTGAAATTCGAATTCTAAAAGTTGAAAAACCCTAGAACAGAAAAAACGGATATAAAATTCGAAAAGTACACAATCAAAAACCCTAGATAAGAAAAATCTCAATTTACCCCCTCATGAAAACTGAAATTATAAAAGGTCCACTCTGTTCTAAAGAATTTCCCCAGCTTCCCAATATTTTAAAAAAGCTACTTTTCCCCCCCAAAAACAGCCAAACAATCCTGCACGTGGGATGCGCGATTTTGACGTGGGAAACACTGTTCCCACGTCGGACTGCCGATCTCTTCGGCAGTCATTTTCGGCCAAATTTTGGTCGTTTCAGCCTCCGATTTTCATATAAATCAAATCTAGACGTTGTCTAACACAAAACCCCTCAATCAATTCAACAAAAACAACCAAGAATCAAAACATTTCAAGCATTTTTCAAACCGTAAACCCTAAAATTTCAAACCGAAAAATCTCAATCAAATCTCAATAATATGAGCAATAATTTGATCCAAACAAGATTAAGGGAGATATACTAACCTTCTTTGCCATTTGTGGGTGCCGAAAATCAAGAAAATCGACGGAAAGCGACGGAAATCAGATCGCCCGTGGGATGAACGTGGTGACGTGAAAATTTTGGAAATTTGAGAGATAATGAACAGTAAATCGCTAATATTAACGTGGGAAATAGCTTTTTTTTTGTGTTATATATATGGACATTTTCGTAATTTTGCAAAACTCGGTTGGCGTGTTAATTTTCAAAAATACCCCACGTGGGATAAGTATTTCCCACGTCACCCCAATTGTTTTAAAAAGCTAATTTCCCCCCCTAAATTAGGCTGAACGTGGGATTATTGATTTTGACGTGGGAAGCACTGTTCATAGTCGGACTGCTGATCTCTTCGGCAGTCATTTCCGGCCAAATTTTGGTCGTTTTAGCCACCGATTTTCACATAAATCGAATCTACACATTGTATAACACAAAACCCCTCAATTAATTCAACAAAAACAACCAAGAATCAAAACATTTTAAGCATTGTTCAAACCGTAAACCCTAAATTTTCAAACCAAAAAATCTCAATCAAATCTCAATAATATGAGCAATAACTTGATCCAAACAAGATTACGGGAGATGTGATAACATTATTTTCCATTTTCGGTTGCCGGAAAGCAAGCAAATCGGCGAAAATGACGTTTGCCGTGGGATGCGTTAAAAATTCGAATTTTCTTTGAATTGCACAGTGAAAATTTACTGTGTTTTATATATGGGGGCATTTTCGTCATTTCACAAAACCTGGGCATTTTTGCTTAAACCTGAATTTTTTGGGCAATTTCGCTTAGACCCCTTTAATTTTGCCTAATTTTTAAAATTTCCCGAATTTTTAATAAATAATTAGGTGTAGAACTTATTTTTTTATATTTATTTTGTTATTTAATTAATTTTATTAAATAATATATATTTAGAGGTAAATAATTTTAATATATTTAAACCGTAATCTAAATTAAACTAAACTGTATTTTTTCAGTTTGGTTTGATTTAAAAAATTTTTAACCATTTTTTTTAGTTTGGTTTAAAAAAGCTCTTAAATTGTATCTAATTGAACCGTCCACACTCGTGAAAATGCCCTTGAGTGATTTCATTTTTATATCGTACTACAAAAATTGTTTTGTTGGAATTTTTGAGAGGTGTGTTAAAAATTTTACCACTTTTGTTTTAAACAGAGAAAGTGAGAGTAGACAACTTTCTTTCTTTTTAAATGGAAAGAGGGCATAATATATTATGATATACAATTTGAATTTTGAAACTAATAAATGGGGTAAAATTTAACTTTTCTAAAGTTGAAGCTAATATTTGAGGTAAATTTTAATTTTTCTAAACATAAGACTAATACGGTTAAAACTAATATTATACCATGGAGAGAGTGGCTGAAAACTAATAATACACACTTTTGAAGTTTTTTTAAAAGTCAGTGGGGGGTAAATTGACACCTTTTATAGTCCCTTCATCTATTAATAGACGTTAAACTATTTAATTATCTGATTTTATAAAATTAAAATTATCATTAATATTAACTCACATCAAAAAATTTTTAATATACCTCCCATATACAATATATCTTTGAATTTATAGTGAAATCATTTAGAAAATATTAATAATAATATTTATAAATGAACTGTTTAATATTCTAATAATTCATATAATCTTGCAAAAAAAAAAAAATCAGCTATAATTATTTTTATAGTATTTCTTAAGAAAAATCTTTAAAATTTGATTAAAATTGAATAAATGAAAATTTGGTTATTGTTTAAAGAAAAATGTAATTTTTATAGTATTTCTATTGCATTTTCCATGTTCCAAATCAGTCCAAATGGATAATTATTTTTTATAAGAAATTTCTTTTGAATTGAAATATTTTTTTGAGATTAAATTAATTATATTAAATACGTAAAATTTTTGATGTAGCAATCGAAATTATAATCACTATTAATTTTAACTCATAACCTATTATGTATAAAACTCTTTTTATTACAACTCAAATAACTTTTTAAAAGTTTTAATGGATAATTTAAACATAATAAAATTATATGTATTTATTTTAAATATATAAATAAATATTTATTTATATATATTATGATAAAATTAAATAATTTTAAAATAAATATAAAATAATAATTAATTTTATATATATATATATATATATATATATATATATATATATATATATATATATATTCAAAATGAAAACGGATTGTATTACTTGATGAAATAAAAACACAAATATAGAAAGATAGAGTAAAAAGGATGTCGACAATGGCAAATTGGTCAATCCGTATGGTTGGTGACCAGGTAGTGCCATCACGTTCACGTGGGTGGAGCAGGAGCAGTGGGATCTCAGCAGGAGTAGCGAGATCTCTGTGAGACTCAGAAAAAAAAAACGACATAAAAAGCGGGGCCCCAAATCTCTCCGAGATATTCGGGCCGGCTCTATCAAATTTCTCGGGATATTGAGTGTACAAGGAATTTACGAAATTAAGGCGTTGTTAAGGAATGTTGTTTGACAATGGGAGGGTGTTTTCGATAAATTACATCCAACAACTTAAATGATTAGTTTTTAATTAACCTTTGATGGTCAAATCGAAGGATCGGCTTAGTTGTAACATGTAATAGTGGGCATTGCATGCTAAATTGAAAAAAAAATAATAATAATAAGTCAAAGAGTTTTAATTTATGTTGTAATGACTAATGTGCAAGAAAAGAAATATGTAAATATATAAATATATTATTATATAATTAAATATTATTTTATTTTTAATTTAAAATTATTTAATTATTTAATAATATATATCAAATATATATTTATTATTGTATTCAAAATAAATAAATATATAAATAATTTTATTATTATACAAATCAAACCATTTATTCTAATTAATATTTATTGGCAAATAAATGATTATTTATTATAAGTGTCAAGAATCTCACCAGTGTTTAACAACACTAATAGTTATGATTAAACCTAACAACAACAACAAACTTCTTGCCAACAAAACAGTGAATAACTAAATTACAAGTTTCTAGTCACAGTTAGCTTTCAAGGATTAGTTGTTAACGATAAAAATAAGACAATCTTATTTATAAAATAAGGAAGTTGAGAGACTAGGTTATATTTGTCGAGGGAGAAATTACTAAAGAGGGAGAGACATCATCATAAGGAAGAGAGCAACCATTGTTTGTCGATAAATCATTGAAGAAATTTAAAATATTAAAAAAAAGTAATTTTTCAAAACTTAATATTAAAAAATTATTAAATTAAAAAAAAAATATAAAATTTTATATTTTTTAATATTATTTATATATCTAACAACATAATAATATATTATTATTTATATTAAATTTGTATTCATTAAATCCAAAATGAACCAACCACATATATGGGTTGCCGATTGTGGACCTTAACAAGTAGACGAGTTGCCCACAGTGGTCCTTCACGTCATTACACATCACACACCCCATCTTTCAAAATTTATTTTAGTTTGTACGGTGTTCTTTGTCGCTTACACTCATGCGCGAGAAAGTTCTAAGCAAATTTGGCAGCCTACGATAAAGTTGGTTGGCAAGATCATTTTATGGCATTTTGAAGACTCGTATGAACGTAGGCCCAGCTAAAAGATTGTTCTTTTCTTCTGATTCAAAGCATCATATAATCTAATGTATTGTTAACAAAGGGTTTGCCGACATAGAATATTCGACATTAGATTTAACGGATACAACATTTTGGCAATTGGTTTATAGCCATAGGCAAGTGAAGGGAATCCGCAAGGTCAAAAACGTATTAGTTTGAGTGTCAATAGAGAAATTCGAAGATATTAGTTCAAATCCCTTATAGTGATATTTTAAGATTAATGGATTGTTAAACTTAGGGTTTTATCTGCGTTTTTCTTAAATCCATCCCATGTCTCCATACCAATATATCCCAGCCTATTTTCCGTCTTTTTAAAATTTATATATTAATGTTGGGGATGGCTGGGATATTCAATCGTCATAGTTTCTGCATCACTCATACAAAATTATAGAATAGTCCATCCATTTTAGAAACTTTTTATATCACAAGGTCTATGATATAAAAGGAGTATGATGCACAGGAAATATTTCTTCTATGCTCCCAACATTAAAAAATGTAAAGAAACTCAATGGATTTAAAGCAACCAAGGAAATGAACCAGCCTCTTTACTCAAATGATGCTGCAGTTTCCAACATCCTTGAAGCTCCAACACGATCACGGGGAATCAAACGTAGCTCAGAACCATGTTTGAGGAAGACATTACCTGAGCAAAACCAGTGAAATTTATATTCCACATAAATTGAGAAAATACAATACTACAGTTACCTAGAGCAAATACATCAAAAATAGCTACACAAAATAGAAATCTGTTCAAGTATTTTAAGGAATATTAAAGACCTTTGTTGAGTTCATATAACATTGTCTTTAACCAGGTGAAGACTTCTAATAAACTGGAAGTACCAAACAGTGCATAAAGAGTATGGGTATACCTGCACTTTGCTGAGGATTGATTCCTACACCATCTGCATATAAAAACAATGAACTCCAAGTTTATAATCTCACCTTACAGAATGTGACTTAAGGTAATCAAAGGTAGATGTATGGTTCCGGTAGACAAAAAACTTATATGGCCTCAAACTGAAAATCTATAAACCTAGATAATTATAATAATACATTATATATAAATTTTGTAATTATTTTCTTGCGTAGCTGTCTAATGTGTTAAATAATCGCCTCACTCATTACCTCTTTCTTCAGAGAATTGGTCAAGAGTGGACAGAACAAAAGATATTTATATCAATGTGTCAAGAATATTTACATCCATACCAGTTGAAACACCATTGTTCTCAATAGCTGAAACTGATGGAAAATGTAAAACAAAAGTGCTTAAAATTAACATATTCTTAAATACACAGATAAATTTAGTTCAAGTGGATCTAAATAAAGGATCAAATTGCCCTCTGTCATCGTTTGAATGGTAGAGTGGAGGAATTTTCAGCATTTGAACACAAGACTTGAAAAAAAAAAAACTCTGATAAAAACCGTGCTCAGAGATATTACTAATTGCAAATACTTGAGCCAATAAGAAAGAGCCAATTATCTTAATAAGTTTAATCTTATTTGCCTAATTTTATTCAGTATATATTCCAATCAATCTCCAACTGAAGTCAATTGAGTGCTATGAGAACTAACATTTCTCACCAATGGTCCTAAAATTCCAAATTTTACTATTTCTGCCACCAAATTCCCAATGTAATTTGAATCAATAATGGAAGCTTCAAGAATGCAAAGGATGAGTTGAACTAAGTGATAAAAATACATGCTCCTCATTCATGGTCAAATAACATTACGAAACCTCTTTTAATATGACTTATAGGCCATGCTCAATTAGATCATACATCTCACAAAGAGAAAGCAGCGTTTGGTTAGTTACTTGAAAATAGTTTCCAATGTATAAAGGCACACTAAAATAAAACCTTTTTTTCAGTAAAATTATGAAAATGTTGTGACCTGAAGTCCCACATCGCTCCCGTACAGTCCACTGAGCGTGTATATAGGCAGGGGCCAGAAGCCCTTAACTTGAATGACGCGCTCAAGTGGACAAAACCGTGAGAGCTAATAGGCCCAAAGCGGACAATATCTTCTAGGCGGTCCTGAAGCCTGGGGCCTGAAGTCCCTTTACCTAGAATGACGCGTTTTCATAAGAGAAACAAAACCGTGCGGGCCTGAAGCCCAAAACGGACAATATCGTTCAGACTATTTATAACACGTTATCAGCACGATTTGCGATGGGGGGGTGTGTTGTGACCTGAAGTTCCACATCGCTCCCGTGCAGTCCATTGAGCGTGTATATAGGCAGGGGCCAAAAGCCCTTAACTTGAATGACGCACTCAAGTGGACAAAACCGTGAGAGCTGATAGGCCCAAAGCGGACAATATCTTCTAGGCGGGCCTGAAGCCCGGGGCCTGAAGCCCGGGGCCTGAAGTCCCTTTACCTAGAATAACGCGTTTTCATAAGAGAAACAAAACCGTGCGGGTCTGAAGCCCAAAGCGGACAATATCGTTCAGGCTATTTATAACAGAAAACCTTTTTTTTTTCCATTATGAGATTTGAAGCAGTTAATATCATTATATCTTAAACTGATTTTAATAATATTCAACAATTTGTAACACAACTGCCATTTGGACTACCTTGTAGGATCCACAGATAATGTGATTTAGCAATATCAGATTAACTTTCTCTCATCATCAATTATAGTCAAAAGACACAGAATTAAGCTAATAATCATCAAATCAAACAACTATGCAACTCCCAGAAAAGAAATCACACAATTACGAAAACTATTAACATGCAATCACGATATCAACAACTACAAAAAACACGAAAGAACATAATTACCGTTGGTGATAATAGCGCTGGTTTGTGGAGGGACCTTGAATTCCTCAGCTGCGAATTTCAAAACGGCGGTGAAGGGAGCAGCTTCAGGAACGCTAAACCTGCGATTCAATAGAATAATTAAGATTAGAGATAATTCAACAAATAAAAAAAAAAAAAAACAAAATAAAAAGAATTAGGGATTCACGTACACTTTGAAAGGGAGCTTGGGATCGGAGGTCAGCGTAACCTTGAATGAAACCTTCCCACCGCTTGCCATTTTTATTAATTTTGTTTGATTTAAGTTATTAAATTTAGGGATTGTTTTCTCCTCTGAATCGCAGGGAGGTAACGCATTTTGGGTCTATATTTATATTTATATATATCAGTGTATTTTCCTGGTTTTAGCAAAAATACGGAGAAGCTGTTTGGGCCTTCTCGAGTTTCGTCCATTTAGGATTGAGCCCATGCTTGTATTAGAAAAAATAGGGAACCTCACTAAGTAAATTTTTGTTCTAAATTTGTAATGGAAAGTAATTTTTAGTTCACATAGAAAATATGCATCATATTATAGTTCATATTGATATATCAATATTGTTGAACTTAGAAATGAGAATTCCAACCTGTAAATAGGGTCCTTGGCCCACACTTTCACAAATAGGGAACAAATTTTCTAATAAGAACGGGGATACAGACAAGATTAGAAACGATTAAAATCCTCTTATTATGGCGCGAGACAGAAATAAAGATAAATATATTTCTAATTTATTTCTTCTCCAGTTTGTCACATTTCTTACATATCTCTAAAACTTTTAAATATTGAATTATTTTTAAACGTTTTTAAATTATTATAAATATATCATGATACTTAATAAATATTCAATTATTCTTCTTAAGGAAAAGGGAGGGAAATATTCTTTACAAGGACAAGAAGGGAAATGGGAGATAAATTTTCCCACAAAAAAAGGGATGAAGATTCTCCATTATTCTAATATCGGAGACAAAGCAAAGATAGAAAAATATTTTTTCTATAAAGACAAGAATAAAAATTAAAGTATCTATTTTTTATCCGATCTGTTGTCATCTCTAATTGAACTATTTACTTAAATAGCCTTGGAGGTCTAAAAAACTATTAAAAAAATTAAAAATCTTAGTAAAAGAATAACATTAAATCTGTTTTTCTTTGACAATGCGGGCGGTTTAAAAATCAACGTACAGAATTATAAATAATCACAATCGCTGTACTGTTTCTTTTCCAGAATTAAAAAAAAAATTAACAAATTCAAATTTACAACAAAATAATTCTTCAAGAAATTATCCACAAGGTAGCCGTTAATACTACGGCAATCATCACATGCCATCGTCTATTAATCATCGATTTGGAGCCGCTGCAGAAGAGCTTGTTGTTATGATAAGTGCAAACTGGCCGCTTCCTGAAATCAATCAAAACGGCTGGCTCATTCAGAAATTTGAATTTAACATAGAAAATTACAAAGAGCCCTTACAAACTGATGAAATTTTCAAAATGTGGACTCACCCGGAAGAGCAGAAAGTGATAACATAATCAGTTCCTGAGCAAGTAAAAATACTGCTAGGATCATCATAAGCATAACTATATGCAGTAGGGCAGACTTGTTTAAATTTTTTTGAATAATAAGTTGGTTGACAAGTTCTAGGGTTTCCATAAACGCCTCTGCAACAATATTCATCCGTGTTAAACACATCGCATGCACTTCGGCAGGCGACGACTTTTCCGTTGGCTTTAACGGCAAGCTCGGAGGGGCAGCTGGCTCTCATGTCGCCATCACAACCAGCAACGCTGCAATTTCCCTTACCGTTTATCGGGGTGACAGTGACGGGCAAATTGAAGCCATCGACGAGGCTAACATCATAGAAGTCCAATTGCGCAAGGGTGAACTCAGCCAGGGTTGCTGGGGTGGCACCCGAGGCTCCGCATTGTAGGGCTGTGCCGCAGGCTCCTGTCTGGCATGTGCCATTGCCCTTTTTGTCAAATTTGCAACCCGATCGACCCCATATTCGCCCACTCCACCCCACCGGGGCTTTGAAGACGATTGATTGGCCTGACTTTAGAGCAAATCCCCCGCCGTTGAAATTGTCGCCTGGGGTGATTCCAGGCCAGACTGTTTCCTTGCAAGAGTTTACGATTGTGAAAATTCTTGCACATTCGGCCCATCTTGCCCCTGGACATCATTAATCAAACAAAATTGAAACAATTAAGATAATGTATTATCATATGAATAACGTAAAAATTATGTTAAAGATATTACCTGACGAAGCTATAACTAGAGTTAAAAAAAGTGGCAAAAGAAAATCATTTATTGCCATCTCTTTCTGTAAACCTCTCTCACAATCTTTTGATATGAGGTGGGGTAGAAACAGAGACAAAAGAAAGCATATAAAGAAAGAAGTAAAGAAGAATACGTGTGGAAGGAGAGAGAGTTAGAAGGAAACCATGCATTAATTAACGAATTCTGGAGAGCCTTTTGATTCTTTTCCTAATCCTTTCCCGCAAGTTTGTCCAGGTTCCGTTTTGCTTTTACCTTTCTAGACACCTGTTTCACATAAATCAGAACTGTTCCATCGGCAAATAAACTTTTCAAAATTAAAAAGGGAACAGACATATGAACAAGTACAATGCAATTTGTCAATGCGAGTTTTTGGACATAACATTGTGAGGGAACCATGATTAAATTACCTATGATTTTGGGAAAATTTTTCGGTAGGGTATTGAGAATACAAGAATTCTTTAGAAAGTTTTTTGTTACCTCTGTTTAGTTCTTCGAATTTTTAGTACAATAAAATTATTCGTACTCTTTTTTTAATAAAATTTGAATATATAAATAATATGTTATTATATAATTAGATAATTTTGAATTAAAGATAAAATAACATCTAATCACATGATGATACATCATCTATATATTTGATTGTGTATACAAAATATGTATCTATAATATTATATTTTAGAATAAAGAGGTGGAGTTACGTTATTATATGTAATATTTAAATTTTAAATTAAATTCTTTTTTACTTCATATTGGAAATGAGAATTATAAAAATTCTAATTGATAGGAAATTATTATTTATTTAAATAGACATAAAATAAAAATAAAATATAATTTTGCAGGTTGATACATCTAAGCGGCGGACTTCTACCAGAGGATCAAACTATCTTGAGGATATGTAAGATTCCTATCCCTTTGTAGTGACATTACAATTTTTTAATGTTATTTTCTGAGATTGATGTTACTTTTTGATATTGATTAAATAGAAGTTTTATTTTGTAACTGAGTCTTTTAGTTTTTAGAGTATTGATAGAACTTTAAAAACTCTTCACTTTTAGATATAAAATTATAGTAATTGAATTATATATTATATCATGTATTAAAAATTTAATTTTATCTATCAGATATCAAATATTATATAATATAGCTTTTAAAAAATAAAAAAATAAAATAACATATTTAAAATTTTAAAATTTTTCATACATATCTAACTATATTATCATTTTATCTAAAAAATATATTATATTAAATTGATAATATATATCATATCATTTCTATCATATGATATATTTATTATATCGTTTAATGATATATTTTATAATATATATTATTTTTTATTTATATCTTATTATATGGTACAAAATAAAAAATTATGTGTAAAACACTTCGATGGTTAAGGTCTTTTTTTTTCGCATATCATTATGGAGATGTACGCTTCATCTATGTCATATGCGATTTGTCGCTTCAAATCCCTATGAGTTTTTCTTCAACAGACTGCATGTGCATCATCAAATCGATGACACATGTCATGGGACTGGAACGGGGGGCTAGGATTTCTTCCCATTCTGTCTTAATTTGCCTATAAGACAAAGACTTCATGCTTCAATTTCTTTCATCCTAAAGTTTCTTGAGTCTACCATTTTCTTCAAGTTTTTTTAGATTCTCTGAAGAACTCAGAAGATTATTTCTTACATTTCTTTGAGAGTTCCCTTCACCGACAGCTGAGACAGTGAGTTTATCTGACTCTATTTAACGTACTTTGCTGTTGGCTTTTAGGTTTCAGATTGTGTTGATGGTAATGCTTGGTGTAGGAAATCTTATAATCTGTTTCGACGTATCTGCTGATCTATATTTTTCTCCTCTTCTTATCTGTGTGGATATCAAAATTATTCAGTTGTCCATGGAAAGAGAGGGAAGTTCAGAGTGTAAACCTCTTCTAAAGGAAGCAATTCTACAATCAATCTCCCTATCAATTCTCTAGAACGACGAGTAGGGGAAATACGACTCCTTGATCTTATTGTGGATAAGAGAAAACGGCCTATAAAGATGCAAAAGAAAAGGTTATGTCTTGAAGGCATTCCTAATATGGTTACGGAGGGTGGGTAGCCGTATACAGGCTACTTGTGCCTTAGAGAGGGCATGTGTTCTTCTTCATTCTTCTTTTCAGGTTCATGATGTGGAGCCATTTGTCAAGACAGGCCCTGAGTTTGTCGTTGGTAGCCTCGATGGTAAAGAGGTGCATCTTAGAGGAGACTTGGAATCGATTGTCGAAAGTTGAAGATCTTCGCGGAATATGGCGCTGATCAAGTAGATTGTTACATCATTAATTCTATTGTTTGTGAATGTGTCTCCTGTAACTTGACTAAATGCTACTTTTGTTTGCAATTCTTGAGTATGCTTCTTCTTCTCTTGGAGGAAGCTCATTCTGTCTTTTTAGATAGTGAGTGAAATAGGAACCTACGCAAAGAAGGGATGGTCTAGCAAGTCACAAACTTGTGGTCGCCATAAGACTAAAGTTAAGGCTTTGCGGCTTGAATTTGCTGCCACGGAAGGAAGCTTGCAAAAGAGGAACCATGATTGTCATAGGTTATAGTCCAGATTAATCAGGTAGAGTGAACTCATTGCTTTTCTCATTGACTCTAAGAAGCAGCACTCCAATGAACAGAAGGAGCAAGCAAATTGGCTAGGAGCCACACTCATGCAAATTGGGGGAGAACATATCAAAGAGTTAAGCTATCTTTGATTCCTATTAATTTAAAAGGCAAAAGAATTTTAAAGAAATTCTACTTACATGCCAATTCTGTTGGGAATAGATTGTCGTTTTAGAATAGCTTCTTCTCTTTTAAAGTGTCATTCTATAAGTTTGGCAATGAGTTTTCCTGTATAACACATTTAAACAAGGAACTCTGTGAGTCGTTTTCTGATCTTCAACTTCTCGACTTTAGAAGCCGCAGAAAGAGCAGAAGGGTAATAATCAACTCGTTTTCGTGGCATGAGAAACAAGTATATCATGCCACAATAAAATAATTTCCATGGCTGAGCTTTTCATAATTGTTATATTTATAGAAATGTTATATTTATGCCGAGGGCAATACCATACGTATCAATTTTGTTTTTTTTTTTAAGATAAGGGAATGTTGTCCGACTTCATTGGATAATTAAACTCGAAGTTTTAGTGACTAGACTTATAATTATTACATTGAATAAATTAAGTGTTTGATTTATTGTGATACATTGTTAATCAATCTCAAGATATTCGTATCCTAGCTTCTCATATATGAGAGTTCATGTTATTTGAACTCAGTCTTTCATAAGAAAAGTTTTTCTCTTCGTCATTTAAACCAACTTTTCGGCTTGTATACTTATTTTAAATACACGATATATATATATTTACGTGTTTTATACCGAACTTATTTTCTTACTATCTGCACACCTTATCTCATTTTTTTTTCAAATTAAAACAAATCTTGTCAGATTAATATGATAATATATGTTAAATAATTATTTATTATTAATTTTTCATTTACACAAATAGCCCTCTCCAATCTTCAAAATCCATCCTAATCATTACAAGTCAAGATACCATATCATGGCCATGAAGATAAAGATTGGGCCTGGAGGGAAAAGATTGATTTCCAAATAACAAATACAAATACAATGTGAAGAATACGGTTTGTCCTGAAAGTGAAGTTGCAAGTTTATTTTAATTTCTGTTGTTTCTGTAATGGCGTTAAGTGTTGAAGACATAAGCGATTGCCGAGCAGTCTAATTTTATCTTTTGCCTTTCCTCTAAACTAATTAATCCAATGACCTCTCACCAAGGGCATTTGGGCAAGTTTGGATATTGTTTTTCTTTTTTGATAATAAATTTTTTTTATTTGAGTTAAATTATTTTTTCGAATTTAAATTGATCACATCAAATAATAAAATCTCAAGTTTAATAACCAATCCCCAACAACTTTTTTCTTAAATATCTAATAATATAAATATATACAAATAAAATTAAAAAAAAGAGATATAAATATATACAAATAAAGTTTTCAAAAAAGAGAAAGCCAAATGACTATTTCCCACCAAGGTTTAGTGCAAACCCAATTTTTCATTCATTGACTATCGAAAATTTAAATACTCACAATTATATTAAATTTCATTATTATTATCAGGGATAAAATTATTATATAATAAAAATATTTTAAAAACTAAAACTTTATCAAATTTTCAATCTCTAAGTTTAAAAACTAATAAAGTCTTTTCACTCAAAGTTTGAAAAACTTCATTTCCCTTAGGGTTTTTTTAGTAATTATCGATTATCGGAGATGACAATGACAGTGGCGTTCTCCCTCCCTCCTAGTTTCTCTCTCAATTGTGACTTATTTTCAATCATTATCGGTCATCCTCTCCCCTCTTTTGGTTGTGTAACAAAGAGACTTAGATCTCGATCTTGTTATACACTGACTGGTGAGGGGAGAGGAAGACTGATGATGGTTGAAAATAGACTGCAGCTAAGAAAGAAATCGGGAGAGAGAGAGAACACCGTCGTCTCTAACTGTCGATAACTACTATAAAAACCTTAGGAGATGTAAGTTTTTCAAACTTTAGGTAAAGAAAAATGAGATAAATTATTAGGTTTTAAACTTGGGGATGTGATGAATTTATAATTTTTTTAAATATTTTTATTAAATAATAATTTTATCTCGGATAATAATAATAAAATTTAATAAAATGATAAATTTTTAAATTTTTAATAATTAACACATAAAAGAATTAACTCTATGGCAATAGTCATTGGCCGAACGAGAAAGCTTTTGTAAAAACCAGTTGGCACACGTGGTGCTACTGATCATGTTTACCACCGAGCCCAGCTAAAAGCAATCATTCTCTCCTATTTTTTTTTTTCTTAAATTGCAAAATAAAAAATATTTTCCAATATTTACTACATAAAGAGTCGAAGGTGGGGCATCCCGCTCGTGCGTTCATGAGAGTATGGGCCCATTATCACTCTGTCAGGCCCAAGAAAACCCAAAAGCAGAGGTGGGCATGTGAAAGGCACCCGCAAAAATATCACCACTCAAAAAAGCCCTAGGCAGACGGCAGACCCACCACGAGAAAAGAAGATGATTTTGTGAAGTCCACGTCTATTGTTGACTCAATTATTGCCCATAATTTATTAAAAAGTGAACATAACTGCAACAAAGAAACGACGCACTTTTTTTTCACTTCTTTTATCTATTTATACACTCTCATTTCCCTAACAATTAACGTCATTTCTCAAGGCTGTAACAATGGCTTCAGAGAAGGTGGAGACTGTCATTGCTGGAAACTACATTGAAATGGAAAGAGAAGGGGAAGATTCCAAGTCTAATAAGAGCAAATTTTCCTACTTTTTTTGGCATGGTGGATCAGCGTATGATGCATGGTTTAGCTGTGCTTCTAACCAGGCACTTTGTTCAACACAACTCTTCTGCTTTGTACTTTACCGGGTTACCATAAGAATTTCATTCATGGAACTTATTTTTGTTGGGTGCTTTTGCAGGTTGCACAAGTACTACTGACACTGCCATATTCATTCTCTCAACTTGGGATGCTATCTGGAATTCTCTTTCAGCTGTTTTATGGGCTGATGGGAAGCTGGACTGCTTATCTCATAAGTGTTCTTTATGTTGAGTACAGAACTAGAAAGGAAAGAGAAAAGGTTGACTTCAGAAATCATGTAATTCAGGTAATGCCATTTCAAGGGGATGTATAAATAGTTTTAGTTTAGTTTTTTCTGTTTTAGAAGGAATCCCATCGAATCACTCAACCAAGATAAGTCATGAGCATAATTTTGAAATAGCATAAAAAAAAGACTTAGAATACACAATATCCAAAGTTTTCACTTATACTATTCAAACTATTCGTACGGAGGGAAGAAAGTTTAGTTTATCTTATCTAAAATGAAATTCTGAAAGGAATAAAAACTTAACTGTCTATTTGTAATATTGCACAAAGAAAGAGAAAAAATAAAAGAGGAGTATTTCACCTTCCTTGATAAAACAATAAAATTATGCGTATATATTTTAAAAATAACATTGCTCTGGATAAAAACCTACTGATATTGTTATTTTCCCTTTATATTTCTCTTGATGCAGTGGTTTGAAGTTCTGGATGGGCTACTGGGGAAACACTGGAGGAATATAGGCCTCTTTTTCAACTGCACTTTTCTGCTATTTGGATCTGTAATTCAATTGATTGCCTGTGCAAGGTAGTCTTAGACTATTTTTCAAGTTGGTAGCACTGATTGAATAATGAATAATTAATTAATAATTTGTTCTAATTATCTTCATTAATGTTGCAGCAACATCTACTACATAAACGACAATCTTGACAAGAGAACTTGGACCTACATCTTTGGAGCCTGCTGTGCAACAACTATCTTCATTCCCTCTTTCCATAACTACAGAATTTGGTCATTTGTTGGCCTTATGATGACTTCTTATACTGCATGGTATCTAACCATAGCTTCCCTAATTCATGGACAGGTATAAAATCCATATGTGTACTTATTTATTTAGTAATTTTAAATTAAAGGTAAAATAATATTTTCTTGTATAATGATATATATAAATATACTTAAAATGAGTATGCCTAATATTACTCTATATTATGATCTTTAAAATAAATGTTCAAATTAAGCAAAATTCATCTTCCCCATGAGCTAAATTCCATATAAAATAACAGTAACAGATGATTAACTTATCTTTTTTTTTTTCTGTATATATTTTGAAGGTTGAAGGAGTGAAGCACTCGGGCCCAAGCAAAATGGTTCTCTACTTCACCGGAGCTACTAACATTCTTTATACTTTTGGTGGACATGCGGTCACAGTGTGAGGATTCAGTCTTTATATAAACCTTCAGATCTCTATACACTACGCTAATATGAATATTGCATGCATATATATATATAGGGAGATCATGCATGCGATGTGGAAGCCGCAGAAATTCAAGTTAATATACTTGATGGCAACGCTTTATGTGTTAACCTTGACTTTGCCATCGGCTTCTGCTGTGTATTGGGCTTTTGGAGACATGCTTCTTACCCATTCCAATGCTTTCGCATTGCTCCCAAGAACTGGGTTCAGAGATACTGCTGTCATACTCATGCTTATTCATCAGGTAACCACAAAAACAAACCCAAAAAAAAAAAAAAAAAAACCTATATATTCTCTCAATTCTCTATACATCAATTTAGAATGCAAACTAGAGTACTTTGCATGAATATTTTTGCAGTTTATAACATTTGGATTTGCATGCACTCCTCTATACTTTGTATGGGAGAAATTCATTGGCGTTCATTACACAAAGAGCATCTTCAAGAGGGCACTGTCTAGACTTCCTGTGGTGATCCCTATATGGTTCCTAGCCATACTTTTCCCTTTCTTTGGCCCTATCAACTCTACTGTTGGATCTCTGCTTGTCAGCTTCACTGTTTACATCATTCCTGCATTAGCTCATATGATAACTTTTGCTCCCGCAGCTGCTCGCGAGGTCAGGCATCTTTATTATTTTTAGCTCAAGAAATTAACCTTTTTTAATTACCATTTAGACGTCAAATGAAATTTTGTCCCTTAACAGAATGCAGTAGAGAGACCACCAAAATTCCTTGGAGGTTGGGCTGGCTTGTACTCCATGAACAGCTTTGTAGTGATATGGGTCCTGGTTGTGGGATTCGGGTTTGGAGGATGGGCAAGCCTGCTCCATTTCATACAACAAGTTGATACATTTGGCTTATTCACTAAGTGCTATCAATGCCCACCTCACAAGGCTTGAGAAAATTCAAGAAAGATGAACAAACAAATTCTATTGTTTACAGATTAAAATACATATATAAGTGTGCAAAAAGATTGGCATTTGTAACTTAATATATTTTTCGATCATTTTGTTTTTATTGTAAGAGAGAGCTATTATTGATGATTTTCATGTAAGGTGTGATGGCGATCATATTCATGGCCAACCCTTTATATACAGGTGTTGACTAATCTCATTAAGAATGCATGCAAATTCCCCTTGGTTTTTTTTTTTTTTTTTAGGGATTTACTTAATTATCTCATTTTTTTTCCTTTTAATATCACTCAAATTTGTCCAAAATCACCACTAAAAATAATCTTTAACAAGAAAATAAATTAAAAAAATTAGCAGGAATAAGATAACAAAATGATAAATATTCCCCTCATTATATATAACTTTAATGGTCATTATTTATATTTTCGTTAAAATTAAATAAATTTATACCTTTTAATGATGAATTTTTTAAAATTTTTATTAAAAAATTTACAAATTTGGACCTTATAAGTATATAAAAAACTTGAGATAAATCCAAACTGAACCGAATTTGAATACTTATTAACTCAAGTTTAATTTGAATAAAAAATAGTTTGACTCAAATTTATAATTCAGATTCATTATTTAAGTTTGTAACTCATTAAACAACCGATGTCATTTTAACTAAATAATTTACAAAACGATATCATCTTGTAAATGACTTGTAAAATCAAATTATGAATCTGTACCAGAATTCAATCATTGATGGCCATTCAGCAATATGAAATGCAAATTTAGGGGCTTGCAGTGCTTTCTTGGAAAGCATTTTCAAATAAATTACTGTTCCAAAAACACTTCAAATGCTTTTATTCACTCCATCTAAACAAGTAAACATGATCTTAAAAACAGAAATACGGAAAAAATACTCTCAAATCAGTGTACAGAATAATCTACTGCAACAAGTGCCAAACTGAAAACTCCATGAGTGTAAATAATGTCTGACTTCATCAGCAAAAAACAGTGAGAGCGATGATAACATTTGAAAATGCTGTCCCTGGGCGGTGCCGCGTAATGGGCAGCTGTACATGTCGGCCGCAAAGCCTAATTTGATTGCATTTCAATGCTGCTTAATTTTTTTTAGGTTCCTATCACATAACTCAAGCTGGACAGTTGCCTAATTATTTGATGTGCCCTCTTTGTACACGTCTTAAACGACAAAAGGAATGTGTATATCAGTTTTCACAGCTCAACCTCTTAGTTATTTGGCTGAAGCATCTGATTAGAACATAAATTATGGAGGATGCCCCTCATAGAGCGAGAAAGCAAGGTAGTTTTAAGGGCATACCCACGTAACCAACGAGGCTGATTTTGCCATGTTGAGCTGAGAAGCAGGGCATCAACAAGTGAGTCAAAGGTCATAAGAGCAAGATGGGCCCAGGATCATTGTGTGCTTATTATGACTTGCCATCTTCCTTGCTACGTAACTTTCATTCTGAAAAGAGAAATGGTCACAACATGGGAAAAAGTTATAAAGGGGCAATCAAAACTTGATGTCTTCTGCTCATTATCTCTTAAAAAGCATTTTTCAACTCCTCAACAAAGCAATATTCCTCGTTACAAGAAAAAAAAAACAATAGGAGAGAAGCTAGCAATGAACATGAATGAAACTTCCCTAGGAAAATTTATTTAGAAAAATTACAAATAAACAAACATTCATAGCTTTGTTGTGTATTGTATCCATTTGGGTTGCAATCTTGTGAAGAAGAATAAAATCTTGATGGTGAAGATTCATGACTCGAGAAATTGTAAGGCACACGTGTGTGGGACCTATTATTGTAAACTTACATGATCTGACACAATCAGCCAACATCTGTCATCACATGGTTGGACTCTTCAACCGTCCGCTTTCTTTGCTTAGTCACCTTGTGAACATCATTATGTATTCGCAGAAGGCAGCATTACTTTTCTCATTCTTTTCCCAGCAGATTTAATTTGATTTAATTTTAATTTTTTTCTGAAAATTTATAATGGTTGTTTAAGTAATTTTATACTCCAAAGGGATGGATGGTTCGAGTTACATTAAAAAGATTTTATATATAAAAGATTTTAAAATTAAATTTTTAAATTTATGTAAAGTGATATATATCGTCTTATTTTTATTAATAGAGATAATAATTTTGATCTGAACTTAGAGTCTTTGATACTAATAAAAAGAAAATTCTTTGATAAAAACAAAAAAAATGAATAAAGATAAAAAATATTTCTACAATTAAAGGCAGAGATACATATATCTCTGCCCGGTCTCACCTCCATCCTCGTTCCAATTCTCATTCCCATCCCTACCACTTTATATTAATATTTTTGTTTAAAATCTAACATATCCTTATAGTTTTATATTAGTTATGTTTTTTTTCAAATTTATTTATATTTTTGTTGTGTATATTAAGGTGATTAATATATTATATTTATGATATTTGAAATAATCGATTGGTCTTAATTTTAATTTATTTTATTATTTAATATATTTATATTATGCTTATCTAATACAAGAAGAAGTTTTTTTCTTATAAGAATAAAGATAAAGATGAGGAGAAGATTTGTATTCATAAAGAAAAGATGGAGAATCATTTTTATCTCTATAATGGTGTTAGATCAAGAATAAAAATTGATATTCTTAATGGCGACGGGGATTGAAATCCCTGCCCATGAAGATTGACTAGATTTCGACTTTCAAAAGCTAGTGGCCCATTCTCGTATTTCTGCTTCCTCTTTTTCTCTTTTACTTTCTTACTTTCTGCATGAAGATAATGGAAGAAAGAGAGTGAAACGTAAAAGAAAAAAAGGTTATAAATGGAGAAGAGAGACTGATCAAAACTGTTAAGGGTCCATGGAAGTTTCCTCTGACCTGTCATTACTTAAGTGAACTGAAATATCTAATATTGGTTCTTCAAGCCTTGTCTTGTCAAGGTCAATAAATTAAAGGCAATCATTTCCCCAACTGAAAACATTATCAATTCAAAGATTTATCTCAACACCCTGATTTGATAAGAATTCTATCCTGATTGAATTGAAGTGCCCTCAACCTTCTGGATTTACTGTATAGACATGGGTAGCAGGAATGACTGAGTGTAGAATCCCAGACAATGCCAAGAAGACTTGGAGTCTCAGTTAGACCTTCAAATTATTCGGTTTAATAATTGTAAAACTAGTCATTGAACTCGAAATTTTACCAATTGACAGACTTGGAATATGGAAACTACAGCTAGGGTTAGATTCGAGCCGAATCAAGCTCAGCTCGCAGCCAGCTCGGGCTCGGCTCAGTTTTTTTATGACGGCTCGAGTTTGACTCGATTCGTTTTTCATATCAAAATAACATCGTTTTGTATATATATAAATCAAAACAATGTCGTTTTGTATAAAAAATTTAAAAAAAAAATCAATCAAGCTAACCCGAGTCAGCTCAAGCTCGATCGAGCCGAGCAGAGTCCGACTCGTTTCAGGCTCGAACCGAGCCGAGCCGAGCTCGAGCTCGAGCTGGCTCGGCTCGAATCCAGCCCTAACTACAGCATATCACTTTATCAGTTTTTCTGGTTGTGTTGTGTCTCCTGCCTTCTTTCAGCTTTTGTGGAATCATCAAAATTTTAGCCTCAGCAAGGATACAGAAAATCTCAAGAAACTTGTACGATCAGTTTGCATCTGACAATAAATATAAGCAGGTTCTGTAAACCGATTAGAATGGGAAATTGAACGGAAATCAACCAATTTAACACAGCTGAACATGTTTCTTAAACAGTTGGTGAGACCGAAGATAACACATGGTAAAGCCTTAAACAAAACTGCATGACCAAGGAAGCCCTGGGCCCTGTCTTCTTCTTGGGGTTATCAAGTTCAACAATTTAAGTCAACATATTAGCTGTAACATGCTACAGTTCCCGTTTCCTGCCTACAAAATGTAGCAATTATTTTGCCAATACAGTATAGATAAATCTCAAGCATGAAAGTAAATCATTAAGGAAATAAATATTGGGCATTTCTGAGAGATGAATAAAAATTTTTGCTAATAACCAACATCCACTGACCAAAGTAAATACCAAAATAGGGTTTAGTTATGTTAAAACTTTATACTCCATATGTAAGCCAATAGAATTGTGCACTCTGCTCTCTCCCAAGATCAAAGTCCACTTGTACCCCAAACAGCCCATTAAGAATTTGATTAGAGTTATTTAAACACTAAGAGAGTTTAGAGGGAAGCAAAAGATGAAAACTTGGAAGGCAATGACCTAGAATGATTAATCGATTGCAAAGATGTGATTTGCATATTTGGACAACTTTATCCATAAAACATGAACTTTCATTTATTTGGCTTATTGCAAAGACCATTATAACTGCTTCACTTAAGAAAACAAGAAAACAGAGTTAACAATACAAAGAAATTTCACCCTTGAGCACAGTGAAAAAATAAAAGATATTTAAAGTTGTGTTTAAAAAGATATTCAACATAAAGGGATGCATCAAAACAAATTTAACACTCAGTCAAGATAAGCAAACAGCTCATACACTAATTCCATAATGATCCATTGCACCCAAAGGCAGAATTTCGATTCCTGCCTCATATTTGAAAACAGAAATCAATATACATGTTATCATAGGATTGAAAATGATAGAAGAACAAATTCCAAAGCTTAGGTTTAATTTGTAGCAAAAGATTTGACAGGTTTAGCAGTACAAGATGCATCAAAATAACTTGTTCTGAGGTTATAAGACCAAAAAAAGTACCAATAATGCTTTGTTTTTTATTTCTCTATCACCATCATTCCATGTTTCACAATTGAACGCTACAAATTTAACATTCATGGGAATGGCTATTCCAAATTTCCACTATATAGACTTTTAAGAACCCAACATCTTATCCATTTTCGCATGCAACCAACAAGAAAAGTTTACTTCTGCACATCATATAGAATTATTAAAATATTAGGAGTAATCTTTTATTTGTTGTTCAGAGTCCAGACAGAGATTTTTTTGAAAGAATGATTTCATCTACACTAATGGTTTAAGGAAAGAATAAAGAACCATGAGATAAGTCCAAGTGTTATATCATCCAGCAGGACAGATCCAATCAAAAGGAAAATAAAAGCAATCTTACTCCATTTAATACCAGCCTCTCATCAGCTACTAAACACAGATAAGGATATATAAGAATGCAAGGCCCACCATAACCATATGACTTGGTCCTCATTCCTTGTAAGGGAAATGGATAAGATGAGCTTATTTGTATATTTTGATGCACTTTCCGCAGACCTCTAAACTGTTAATGCAAATGAAAATTTAAAAAAAAAAAAAAGTAGTTAATAAATGATTTAAGAAAACTCTAAACAAGCTCTGCATTCTACCATGTCCTCACAGACACATAATTAGCTCCTCAAGATAAGACTTAAAAGCTACCACAAAAGAACACCCACAATATTTCTAGATATTCTATCCGCTACAAAATCCACAAACTCCAATCAATTGAGAAGTCTGAAACATCAAGATTCCTCTCAAGGACAGTGACACTAATGAACATGCATATCTTTCTACATTGTCAAACCAAAATCAATAATGTATAACCTAAAATGGTAAGTTACAAAAAAGCATGGAAGAAATAACATCAGCCAGCAAAATAAGGGACCATAAATACTATGATTTTCCATTTCATATTGCACATCGTGTGAAAGAAAATCAATTTATAAGAAAACAATGATAATGTAAAAGCAAGAAGGTTGAAAAAAATCACCCACATTACCAAATCTCCTTGTAACATAGACCAAAGCAAAAACCGAAACAATTGGCCACGAAAATTAACAACTTCTCATTCTTCATCTCTCACTTTTGTTCATAATTCGGACAATCTCTCGCAAAATGCCCTTCCTCCCCACAATTATAACACCGTCCTCCTCCGCCTCCTCTTCCACCGCCGCGGCCTCCACCATATCCACGACCTCGTCCACCACCACCACTGCCGCTATAACAATCCCTAGCTAAATGCCCCATTCTTCCACAATTAAAACACGCGCCGCCGCCACCGAAACGACCTCCTCTCCCACCTCTACCATAACCACCTCCTCTGCCCCTTCCGCCGAAAAACCCTCCGCCTCTCCCGCCGTGATTTCCCGGACGGTGGGATCTGGAAGCGGCCTCCACGTCAACGGCTTTCGAACGGCCGTTCTCTCCAAAATCAACGGCAAATACAACAGGTTGGCCTTCGGCGAGAGTCCTGAAACCCTCGGATCGAATTGAGGTTTGATGGACGAAAAGGTCTTCGCCACCTTCATCTGGCGCTATAAAACCGAAGCCTTTCTGGGCACTGAACCATTTTACTGTGCCGGTGGATCTCCGAGTCTCAGCCATTGACCTCGAAGGTTCCAGAGGAATAGTTCTGGTCTTTGTTGAATGTTCCAGAAGATTCAGTATAAGATCTGTCAGATGCTCAGTGTAAGTGTACGTAGTGACTAATTTGATAATGGATCCAATTGTGTCAGAACGGCGCGCGGTTAGTTTTAAGTTCGTTGGGCGGGGACCACATGCATAAGAGATCCAACGGTTGAGTAGTGATTATGGGAAATGTTGGATTGTATCGTACGGATCAAAAATTTTGTTCATTTATCCGCTTAGCGCTTTGACTTCTTATCGGATGACATGACAACTGTACGTGGTCTATTTATCCAATTGTACAAGATATTTGTCGAATGAAATATGGATTTGTTTTTTCATCTTCTTATCAAATATCCAAATTGGATTTTTTTTAATCTGTTACATAGAAATCTATAGCTCCATGAAGCAGCTTGATTGGTAGTTGGGATAGGTTCAACATTCTAAGATTATTATATTTTATTATAAAATATAATAATTATAAAACCAATAATTAAATTAAAAATTTTATTTATTTGATATAATTGATTTCACCATTCCTTTAAGTTGAGAATAAAATATAGTTGAAAGTAGTTGTTCCACTTCATCAAAACATAATGAAGGGATTTTCTGATATTTTGAATTTATATGGTTGCCAGGATTGGGCATGGTAAATCTGGGGCCTGAAAGGACTTCTCAAACGTCCAAATGTTACCCAAATTGACTCACATTCTCACTCTTATAGGCTTTGGAGAAAATAATACATATTATATTATTAATAATACTATATACGTAATTTTTATATATAAATAATAATATATTATGATGTGATTATTTTATATACAAATAATACTATAACAACGTTCGATAAAATTGGCCATCGAAGATGGAAGATCGGTCATTGAAAAGAGAAAATCAGTTGACCTTGAAGATGGTAGAAAACCCACCAACGGCCGAAGAGGAGATTGTCATCAGAGGAGAAGGAGAAAAAAACTTAGGGGTGAAAGGGTAACTTTTCAAACTTGGAGAGAAAATGTGATAAAACTTTAATTTTTTAAATTTTTAATAAATGACAGTTTTACTCCTAATATTAATTGAGATTTTTAATATAGATTAACTTATGGGCGGGTGTTTAAATTTTTGAAAGTTGAAGAGTAAGAACTTTGGGATTTCACCATATTTGGGGGGGGGGTGTTGGGGTTTGTGTGGGTTGGTTTACAAGTCTTTTGGCCTTAAATTTTATTTAGGCCAAAAGACTTATTCCCACACAAGATTTAATATATTTTAAAACTCCAATCCATGAAATTTTAAAAATTTAAACACCTACCAGTCATTTAACTTCTATTAAATTTTACTGTTAGTATAAAGGATAAAAGTGTCATTTCATCATCATTTAGGGTTTCCATCTTTATCCCATTGCAGCTACCCCCCAAAATTTTGAAAACCTTATTTCACCCCCCTTGAACTTCAGTTTCTAGCATCCACTCCTCACCCTCCAGCATCCTTCTTTGCCTAGGTTGAGCTGACGTAGATCTTGCCTTCTCTCTTACACTAGACAACCGACGATGTCATGTATAGAAGTGAGACATCGCATCCGCTCATTAGTTTAATCGATGCTTGACGACAAAGGACAAATGAGAGTCACGGGCAAGGAGGAAACGACGGGAGGGGATGCTGACAACATCAATCGTTGGTCGAACTGGATGAAGACAAAGAGATGAAGAGACGTCTCTTCATCTCTGTCAATGAAGATTCATCTGTCGGAGATGGTCACTGTCTCCTTGTTTCTTCATCGGAGAAGGAAAAAAGAAACCCTAAGGATTTAAGGGGAAAAAGTTATTTTTCAAAATTAGAAAAGTAAAGTCTATAGTGAAATTGTTAATTTTTAAAACTTAAGGTGAATAAGTAAATTATAGTTTTTTTTAATATTACTAATAAAATAACGGTTTTATCCGTAACTCTAATAGAAAATTCTGATAAAAGTTAGGTGCTAAATAGATATTTGAATTTTTAAAAATTTTCTAACTATGAATTTAGGATTATTTTGGCCTTTAATTTGCTAGCATTGGCTTTAAGTAGGAGAGAAAAAGAAAGGTGGCCCAGCCAGCTAAACGGAATCACGTACTGACCAAAGAACCTGAAAAGGTCTGGCTCAGCTTCTACCATCTCCAGATGCCATACATGTACCCATCAAGATAAAGGAATATGCCTTCTCCATCTCAATCCTCAATTCTCAACCTTCCATGCTGCATGTGACTATCACTAGCTCGAACCTCTATCATTCCTCGTCATACTTTTAGCAAAAGCTTCTTTCCAATATTCCATTCTATTATTAAAAGGAAGTCAAAATCTATAGTAGTTAATGGGAATGATATTTCAAACCAACGACAACTGGTAGCAAAATATTTAATAAAACATTATTATAGAATTTATACGGTTGAAAATTAAACATGTAATCTCACTTAAAATGTATATACACATGAAAATTATCCTTTCGATAATCATTAAGTATGTTCCGGATTAGAAAATTATTATACATACTTGGCAATAGGTTGAAAATAAATTAACTTATACGACTTGAAAACCTATATTGATTATGTGAGTAGAGATGACAATTGGTCTGATAGATATTAAATACCTTAATCTATGTTATCATTATTGCATTGACTTCACTTTGTCCTCAATACGAGAATGATAAAGAATTTTTGTTCTCTTCCTACTCATCGGAGCATCCGAAGAGGTAGAGAGTGAGACAAAATTTAAAAAATAAAATTACATTAATTACCCCTAGCTTCACTTATTTTTTTTTATTATTGCAAGATTTTTTTCTTTCCTAATCTTTCTTATAAAGATTTTATCTGATTGAGATTCTGCCTTCGGTTGTGCTCATCTGATGCATTATCTTCGTCCATTGATTGCCGTTCTATTTCTTTACTTGAGATTTATTCGGCCTAATTTTTTTATGAGCAATACTATATGTATCTATTTTAGATACATAAATATATATGCATTCATATGTGTCATCATATAATTGGTTATTATTTTATTCTTAATTCAAAATCATCCAATCACATGAGGACACATATAAATATGTACATATTTGTGTACCCAAAGTAGGTACACATAGTTTTATTGTTTCTTTATTTATTCTAGTTGCTGTGGATACCCGCAGCCGCTGGTTTATTTGGGCCGTCAGTAATATGAAACAATTATATATTTTTGAGTTCAAGTTTTTGGTTGGTTAAGTTTGTGAATTTAAAAATTTAATACAAATTGATATAAATGATGTTTCTATTAATATGAATCAAAATGATACTGTTTTAGTACCAAATTAAGCTCAAAGCTCAATTTAAGTTCAAACTCATATCAAACTTAGGGTCGAACATATTTGAGATGAATTTAACGATTCAATTTAATTCAAATTTAATCCTAATTTAAATATCACTTAATAATTGCTAATTAAAGTACAAACAATATTTTTGTAAGGACCCCAAATATAAGGTATAGACTCAGATTTATATGACTTTTCTTTAATTCGGGGAGGTAAGTTTTTGAATCTTAATTATCCCAAAATTTAAATAATTTGATATAAGGACCACCCTTGCCGGTGGTATGATTCTCCCAAGGTAAATAAATCACGAAATGATAATTTGCCGTAAGGAGAAGTGTTTCATATTTTGTTTTTGGCCAAACGACTATTTCCTACCCAAGGTTTGATTGTTTCTCAAGTTTTCACCCTTTAACTATGAAAACATCAAACACCCACCCATAATCGGTTAGATTTAACAAAACTCTAACGGTGATAAATTTAATCTCATTTTTCTCCCTAAAAGTTTAAAAACTAATATTTTTTCCCTAAATTAAGTTTAAAAAAAATCGTATTTCCCCCCTAGGGTTTATTTCCAAACCTTTTCACTTTCTCTGGTGCCATTACTGGCGCTCTTCCCCTCTCGACGGTTTCTCTTCCACCTCCGGCCACCCTCAACTCTTGCACTATGCATTCGACGCAGAGAGAAGTCGAGATCGATCGACGCATCCGACGATTGGGAGAAAATTTCTTCGTCTGGGAGAAGACGATCGATCGACTCATACGAAGAACTCTTGCACTATGCACTATGCATCTGACGACTGGGAAGACAAAGAACTTCGTCTTCCCTGACGAAGTTCTTCGTCTTCCACGACTTTTTCGACTCCAATCGGGAGTCCAAATGGGAGGAAAGAGATCGCCGAAAGGAGAGGATGCTTCGAGAGGGAGAGGCCGTCGGCAATGGAGCTGGAGATGTCGTCGGAGATTTCAAAACGAAACCCTAGGGTGAAACTGTGATTTTTTAAAACTTAGGCTGGGAGAAAATTTTAGTTTTTAAAGTTTAGGGGGGCAAAATAGATTCTATTTTAGTTTATTCTTAATATTATAAAGAAAATAATGATTTTACCCTGATCACCGTTAGAGTTTTGTTAAATTTAATCGGTCATAGGTGAGAGTTTGATATTTCTATAGTTAAAGGGTGGAAACTTGAGAAAAAATCAAATCTTGGTTGGGATATAGTCATTTGGCCTTTGTTTTTTTATTCAAACTGATAGCACTGCGCAAGCCATCTGTGCAGAAAAAAGTGTTAAAACCAGCAGTTGTTCACTCTTAAAAAATATTACGACTTGTCGGCCATATGCCTATATACTTGTGGTTGAATGTCGGGGGACGGCAAGGCAAGCTTTTAGCTGTAACAAGCGTGCAGACACCGTTGGAATATGCCGGAGGAAAATTTCTTCTTGGTTAAATTACCATATAATCACCCTCATTTTAGTTAATTACTAGAATGGTCACATCATTTTAAAAGTAATTACAAATTTCTTTTCATCCTCTATTAAATTTTCAAATGTAATTTTTTTTTCAAATGTTTATATTAAATTTGATATTAATTAAAATGTACCATAATCTTTTTATTTCACAACATCTTTGATCACTCCACGTGTCTATATTAGGATCCGCCTCACTCACGTGATGTGATGCTCGTTCTCCTCCCTTCGTGTGGCAATTAGCAAAGACCACACTTTTACTTAAATGTTCGTAGAAATAATTATTTTAAAATATTTTTTATATTATTTATCATATTAATTAAAATAAAAATATTTTTATAATAAAAATTAATAAAGGTGTGATTGAAATTAAATTAATATTATTGAGATAAAAATACATAAAATAAAGTTGATGATTAGATTAATTCTTATATTATATATCACATTATTATCGATATTCAAATATTTTTAAAAAATTAATTAAAATAATATCAATAATAAAATATAAATTATTAGAGTAACTTTTAAATTCATGAACCAAACTTTATTTTTATTAGAGTTTTTTTCTTCACAAAAGGGATTTTATCTAAATCAAATCACTTTTTTGAGATAGAATCGATCATGTCAAATAGGTTAAATGAGCACCTTTTCAAAAAAACGAGCACTCTTTCAGAAAAATATGTACCTTTTCAAAAAAATGTGCACCCTTTCGAAAAAACACACACCCTTTTGCTCATTTTTCCCCCTTTCAAAAAAACGCGTACCCTTCCAGAAAAATGTGCACCCTTTTGCGCCTGTACACTATCCACACGTACTCTATATAGTTATATTCATCATTTTATAAAGATACATAAATAACAACTATTATATAAGAAATTAATCTATTTTGAATCTGTAAATTTTAACAATTACACAAAAATTAATTTGTATACTATCAAAAATAGATTTTCCAGTAAAAATTACTTTGAGTGTGGAGAAATAGCATAAAAAGTAGGCCAAATGACTATTTCCCACCCAAGGTTTGATGTTTTCTCATGTTTTCATCCTTTACCCAGTTATGGAAACATCAAACACCCACCCATGCCCAGTTAAATTTAACAAAATCCTAACGGTGGTAAAGGTAAAATCGTTATTTTCTTTATAATATTAAAAATAAACTAAAATAGAATCTAATTTTGCCCCCCTAAACTTTAAAAACTAAAATTTTCCCTTAGCCTAAGTTTTAAAAAATCGTAATTTCACCCTAGTGTTTCGTTTTGAAATCTCCGGTGATATCTCCGGCTCTATTGCCGACGACCTCTCCCTCCCGAAGCATCCTCTCCTTCCGGCGATCTCTTTCCTCCCATTTAGACTCCCGATCGGAGTCGGAGAAGCCGTGTAAGATGAAGAACTTCGTCGAGGAAGACAAAGTTCTTCGTCTTTCCAGACGAAGACGAGACGACTCGTCGTCCTCTGGGAAGACGAGTCATCTTCGTCTGGGAAGACGATTGTCTTCCCAGACAACTTCTCTCTGCGTCGGATGGGTTGGGGTGAAGTTGAGGAGGGCCGTCGGTAGAAGAGAAACCATCGGGAGGGGAAGACGGTCGGCGATGGCACCGGAGAAAGTGAAAAGATTTGGAAATAAACCCTAGAGGGGAAAATACGATCTTTTCAAACTTAACTTAGGGAAAAAATGTTAGTTTTTAAACTTTTAGGGAGAGAAATGAGATTAAATTTTCAGAGGTTAGAGTTTCGTTAAATTTAATCGGCTATGGATGAGTGTTTGGTGTTTTCATAGTTAAAGGATGAAAACTTGAGAAAACATCAAATCTTGGGTGGAAAATAGTGATTTGGCCTAAAAAGTATTATTGATATAAAAAAAAAACAATTTACTTAAAAATATAAAACTATTAAAATTTTATTAAAAAAAAATTTACACAACTAATTTCACACCTATTTTAATTAATTTCCCTAAACTTGCACTCATAACATTATCTTTTCCTTAAAAGTTAGCCGTCAGGGGCTTTATAAAAGAGTTTTATCCCTTCCTTTTTGTACGCAAACCTCCTCGTACATTTTAACGACGAAAGTTGGAGAGCGTAAAACGATAAGTATCTCCTGCCAAAACAGACTCTTTTACGTTGGTTGGTTTTGGTGCGTCAATTCCTCACACACCGACGTGTGTCCATCGTGGTTGTCAACCTCTCTCATCTATTTATCCTAGACAGTCGAACTTTCAGAGGAAAAAGGGGGCATCATTATACTTCGGCTCTCTCAGCTCACTCTATTAACGCGCTTTTCACTCCTCTAGTTCATAGAAAACAGAAGAAAAACCAAATTCCTCCATCTCTTAAATCCGAAGGCCGTCAAACTCAAGAGGCCGGAAGGCTTATTCTGGCGTCTCCTCAGATCCACTTTTCACTCGAATGTCACGTGACTCGCGTTACATGCACTACTTTTAAGCTTTTCAATCAATTTAGCGTCTCTTGTTTACGGTTTCATTTTTGTTTATCTTTCAGTTCCGTCGACATCTGAACGAGAATTTTTCAGAAGACCTTTCGGCGGCCGGTATGATCATTTTCTTTCTTCTTGTGTCGTATATTTTAATTTTAGAAAGTTTGTAACAGTTTGCTTTCTCCTATGATCTGACTTTTCTTTCTTTATTTTCGCAATGAACTTTTTTTAGGTAAGTTTCTTTGTTTACTTTTTTACTATTAGCTACAGTTCACGTGATAGTTCCTGTTGAGTGATTAACCTGCGCAATCAATCATTAATTATTTTGGTAATAATAAGCAACTAGAAAACTTTGCAGTTCAGATTCTCTGTTCCTAAGTTTGATTTTCTTTTTGAAGTGTAAATTTACATCAAGTCAAAATTCCAGTGGGCCTTGCCTTTCCCTTTTTATATAATTTTTATTATCTTTAGTTTGGGTTCGATTTCTGTTCTCTTAGTGGAAGAACACATCTTCAATCATTGAAAACTATATTAAAAACTTCTTCTGAAACTGAAATACTATATCTGTATTGTGAATTATTATTTTTTAAACAATGAAATTGTTGATAGGTTCATAGGCAAAAGCTCATATTATCACTTTTGGAATTAATTAGAGAAAATTTTGAAGGTATTAAAGTAGAATAGAATATGGTAAACTTCTTCGTTTTAAAATATAACATATAGGTCCTTTTTTGTTTGTGAGTTATATCTCATAGTTTCCAAGATACTCTTGGATGCTTGACCGTCACAATGTGGATGTACGAAGAACCCTTTTTTCTCTTATTATTTTGCATATTATAAATTGTTGATTTATTTTGAAAGTATACTGGATTGTTTTGTTTGATTTAAATATGATTTTATTATTCCATAGTTTGCCAATTATATCCTCATGATCTGCTGAGTGTTTAAATATGAGAAGCATAATTGGGATTTGAGTGATTCCATTTAAAGAGTTAGGTATTCTAATATGTAGCTGAGAACATAATTGTGTAAAATTGTATAAAAGGTTCTGGTTTGATGATATCTTTCCTTTAGTTTATTTTTCAAATTTGTAGCACGTCTTCATGCAGAAATGAGTGAATTACATTTTCCCACCTAAGGTTTAGCCTTAAAACACTTTTTCACTTTTAGTTAAAATAAATAATATTTTTTTACCCAAAAATCAAGCATAAATAACATTCTTCCATCTAAAATTAAACTCAGTTAATAAAACAATAGTAATAAATTTGTGAAATTATCATTTTATCCGTACTATTTCATTTTGCAAAATTATCAAATAACCCTAAATTAACACAAATAAAAAACAACCCTTTATATATCAAAATTATTAAGAAACCACTTATTTTAGTTTTTTTTTTAACTCTTATCTCTTATTTATATGTTCTTATTATTTGTCATATAATCATATATTAGAGAATAAATCATAATTTTTAAAAATATCATGAGTCTTTATGAAAATTTGTAGGGGGTTATTTGAAATTTTAAAAATGTTTGGAGATCTGTTTGAAATTTTTTGAAATATCAGTTTTTTCTTAATAGTTTTAAAAACAACAATTATACCTCGAGATAATTAAATAAAATGTAATAATGTTTTTATGGGTTAAATTATCATTTTTAAAACATTGGGATCCGCTAAAAAGTTGTTATTTTTTACTTTTAAAATTAATAGAGAGTAAAATTATTATTTTTAAAACATGTGGGTAAAAAAATGTTACTTATGCAAACTAGGGCTGAAAAGTGTTTTTAGACCAAACCTTGGGTGGGAAATGCATTTACGGTGCGGAAATTTACTTGGACTACTATTAATTTTATATGCTTTTACTCTTGAAAGAGTATAGATGTTTTCTCTTTTGCATAAGTTACCATTGCCCACTGCCCAAGGAAACTTATAAAAACATTAATAGCACCTGCATCACTTGCTTCTCAACTATTGTCAATTTTTCATATATTCTTGGTTTAATTGAGTCAATACATACTTCTATTGCAGCACTTGTGATAAGTTTTCGGGACAAACAATCCTGTGACTGTGGAGAAGGTTCATGGATTGTGGGATTGATGATGCTGAATTTAGGAGACGTGGATCATTTGGTCAAGCAAGCAGTGCAAGTTCTTCATTGGGAAGGTATTCCTTGAGTTTGTCGCGTCCTCAACTGGATAATGGCATTGAAAGTGAGACTGTTTCAGAGACAGGTGATATTGGGGATCGAGCGCTTCACAACCGCCGGAACAGTGACAGTGGTAGCCTGCGGTTCTCTATTGATCATGCATCGGAGAATGGAGAAACTATTCCCTTTTCAGAGTTAAATCTATTGCAATCTTTGGGGTTCCGGTCTCGTGATCCCGCTGCACTCAATGCAGTCAGTGTGGTGACACCTTTACCTGAGGAAATCATATTTCGTCCCGCAACGCCATTACATTTGTCTGAGGATCAAAAACAGGTGAGCTTACACTTTATAGTTCGCCTCAAATTCTTTAGTGATATATGGTCAAGGATAGAGCCTTTTTTATTCTTTGTAGTGTTGGTGGTAATATGCACATAGAGTTTGTTTTATTTCCTTAATAATGTGCCGGTAAATTATAAGTTTCAACGTTTCTACTTGCAGGAGAAGGAGAAAGTGTTACCATTGTCATTGGAGTATATATCATGTCTTCTCCATTTGGCTGTTTTTGGGATTCTTGGGGTAATATTCATAACTAGTATTTCCTCAAACTTTTAGATCGGCAGTAGGCAACATTAAAATCAGCTGAAATATATTTCAATTCCTAATTTATCATTTTGGTTTCTTATGCAATCTGTTCATTACCTTTTAGCCTTATTTTTCACTCCATTCATCTAGTGTGCAAGTACTTACTTGGCACCAACCCTCTAAACACAATGTATTCGAAACAAACTTTCTATTGTCATTAGAACAAAGTGAAATGTTACTGAAAGCAGCATATGACTAGTGACAGACATGTTTCCGAAGGTTTTCTTTTGCTATTAACATCTATATTCCCCCTTTAGTCATCTTCAGTTTGATCTTCAACTCCAGAATTTCCTTTTTCTCGTTTGCTTACTCTAAGCTCCCTGTTGTTTAGTGTTGGAACTCCCTTCCCAATCATAAGCATTACATAGATGCTTCTGAAATTACAATCATTCCATTCTAGTAAGATTGGTCAATGAGATAGACCCTTGATCTTTCTTTAAATTTGAATTCTGCTATTCATCAGGTTCAAGGTTTGTAAAAGTAACCTTTATATTTGTATTTATTGATAGTTACTGTTATGATTAAGTGTAAAATATGAGATTTAGATCTCACATCGGGAAATATGAGTTGTTTTGACCTCTCCAATTTCAAAAATTAGTTTTTAACATGTGATTCTCTTAAGGTTTATATCATCTACTAATGTTAGAACTAACACTTAGGTGAAATATGTATGTGTGGTTATTAAATTAGATTGGACAGTTATGAAACATGTATGAGTAGTCATGAAATAAGTATAAAAGAGAGATTAGGAAAGAAGAGAAGGGAGAAGAAACTTGGATTTTGTTTGGGCAACCTTTGATTGATTGTGGAAGAGAGTCTAGTCTCTCGAACGCTAGACAAATTAAAGATAGTTATAGCCTCTTGAATGACCAAAAATGGAGAGCATTGATCTCTCAAAATAGCTAAAATTAGCAATTTGAGAATATATAAAATACAGTGGTGGTTTACTTCTTTTGGGTGCCGTTTTATTTTACTTCCTGTAAATCAATTCCGTTTGTGTGTACTAGCTGGTTTAAGTTGGTTGGGGGTGATTTGAGCAGGTTTCTGACAATTACAAATTTTCATTGAAAAAATTATTGTGCAGACATTAACAAGGTATTTGCTGCAAAAGCTTTTTGGCCCCAGTATTGCTCATGTGACAAATGAATTGAGCATCCTATACCTTGACCTTCCTTCTAATATGGTATTTCATTCTACCTGTCTTTCACACGCACTCAAGTTGAAAAGCATACTCATAAGATCATACTCTTTCATCAAACATTACATTCAGAAACAAATCTCACTTTTACCTGCTTTTTGGCTAATTCCAAACTTGTAATTTCATATTTTCTGAAGGAGATTTCATCAGTGACATGATGGATGCAGATTTGAAAGTGTCAGTCAAAGAGTCTGGATTTAGATTAGACTGACAGATGTATTTTAATTCCAGAGTACTGGAAGTTGACTTGAAATTGAATGATTGGGTGCTTGATAGTTAAAGGGTATTTGATGATCTGCCACTCTAAGAGGCTTTCTACCAAAGCCTTAAAATTTTCCTTTGCTAAACCAAGGCAATCTGGTGTTAAACTGATTTCCCTACAGCTGGTAGAAAGGCTTTTGCATTTTTCACACAAAATGCATTATTCATGATTTGCTGTTTTCAGATCTTTTTTTTTTTTTAAAATGATTGTGAACATTTTGAAAATTAATTTTCTCATACAAAATCAATATGATCCCTCCAGATTGGTTCTTTCTTGATGGGCTGGTGGGGTGTTGTTTTCAAAGGAGACATTTCCAAAGTCTCTGAATTTTTAGCCATCGGTTTGACAACTGGCTACTTGGGGAGCCTTACAACTTTCAGTGGCTGGAATCAGAAAATGCTTGATCTCGCCGTCAATGGAAAGTGGGTGCATGCTTTTCTCGGCTTTTTCCTAGGTAATATGGCATTTGTGAGACTCGGGAATAAAATTGGCCCTGTCCTAATCTCATTTCCATTTTGGTTGTTTTGTAGGATTGTTTCTTGTGGCCTACTCCATAATTTTCGGGATTGAGACAGCCAACGGTTTCAAGTGGCTTCTAAAAAGATTTTACTCAAGTACAAACAAAGAAATTCCGGACTTGAGCAGCAGCTGCAGAGTGGATAGTTTAAAGCGTCATTTGGCAGCAATGGTAATATTGACTCTTTTGCTAGGAGTTTTATGGTGTGTGAGTGGAGTGCTAATGAAGAAGGAATATGATAGTGATAGCAGTGAGGCCCAGCTATGGTTGAGTTGCATTGTTGCGCCTCCAGGCGTCTGGATCAGGTGGTTCTTAGCCCGACTGAATGGACGTGGGTTAGGGAGGGCTGGTTATCTGAAATGGGTTCCATTTGGTACTCTGATTGCCAATGTTTCCGCAGCTCTTATCGTGGCAGCACTTGCTACTGTCAGGGAGGCGGTATGTATTCGCAATTCGGCCTATGTTTATATCAGCCTCCTTCTATGTGTCTATCTAAACTTAAAAAAAAAAAACATCCCTATTCCAATATGTCTCACATGTTAAATTCAAATCAAGCCATGTGTAAACTCGTCTCGATTTAAATGTAATTGAGTTTGATTCACTGGAGGAGAGTCAAACTCGAGTTTAGTTTAATCTGTAACCAAGCAAAAAATGACTTGAGAGTTTGACAAATTAAAAACTCTTAAAACTTGAACTTAATCTTGAAAATATTTAATTCTTAGGGGTAAGCTTGAAATTATTTTAACTAAGTTTGTTCTATACTCTTTTTTTAACTCGAACAAACTTAATTTGAATCTAACCTTAATTATAAACATTTGTGATGTTTTGAGTTTACCAGTAAATATATTTTTTGGATTTGTTTTTGATGAACCAAATTAAAAAAGAAAAAAATGAGGCCAGCGTCTTTGAGTTACTAGTTTAACATAGGTTTTGGTGCCAACAGTTTAACTTATCACCGTTAACGGTTTGCCATTTTTTTAAGTGTGTGTTTGTGCAAATGATTTGTTCAGAAATTTTGATAAGTAGATATTTGTGTGTGCAGGAGAATAATAATACCAGCAATGTAGTTGTCGGTGGCATACAATTCGGATTTCTGGGTGGTTTGAGTACAGTGTCTACTTTTGTTGCTGAGTTCAATGCAATGCGGGAGAGCAACCAACCGTGGAGAGCCTATGCATATGCCCTTGCCACAGTACTAATCTCCTTTGCCATAGGGATTCCGATGTTCTGTGTACCTGTGTGGACGAGGAATTTCAAGTTCTGAATGGATTCCAATTTAAACAGCTTATTTGCTGTTCCATAAACAAGAGCACAATAAATAATTACAAGATTTTGTTCCACTGCACAATTTATATCTCATATAGTCATATTTTAGGAAATGTAAGTGCCACCCACTCTTGGATTTCAACTTTTGGATTCTTTCCTTTCTTTTTACTGATTATTATGAAAAATAATTGTGTAATATGATTTTGAAAAAATAAAATAATAAAAAATTTAAATGATATATCATTATTTTAAAAAAATAACAAAAACATCTAAAATTTTAAAATTTTTTACATACATTTTTACTATATTATCATTTTTTTCAAAAAAATATATTAATTTGTATTGGTAATATATATTATACTATGAATACGTGTTATATTATACGATATGTCTACTATATCGTATTTATTTTATACTTCTCATGATCCATATCAATTTTTATCTATATCATATCATATTGTAGGATATGTACTATGTATTGTAAAATATTGATACTCATACTCCGACGAAATCAACAATTGATCTTTCATATCTCTACGGTTTATTGACCAACTTAACATTATCACTAAAAGAGTAGTAAATAAGCTGTTATTAATAAGACTAGAGGCCCCCCGACAGCTGCAAATAGACTTACTGGGGAACCTTGTTGAGTTTACAATAAGCATAGTCACTAAATTTTTTGGTCTTGAATTTGGCAGGATTCTGTTCATTTACGAGCTTCGGATGAGGCCCTACCTCCAGGTCGACTGGTGGCTCTAAGAACACTGGCCATGACAATCTTGTCTTCTCCTTATTTACTGTCACTCTGTGGAGCACACTCCTGTACTTCCCATTGCTCAAAATCTGCCAAAAAATAATTTGACCAGAAAATTAAAGGGCTAATATATTAATCAAAAAATTAATGACAAGAGTTAAATACTCATATTTGTAGATAATATTGGATTCTAATCGAATTTAGTTCGACCAAATTTAAAACGAGTCAGTTTCAAATGAGCTTGAGCCTGCAACTTCAAGCTTGAGCTCGAGCTAGAGCTATTTGTTAAACTCATAAATTAAAAATTTTGATACAAAATAAAGTCTTTTTGATCTATATATATTAAAACGATGTTATTTTAATAACAAATTAGTTAAAATAGAAACTTGAATTGAGTTCTAGCCAAGCTTAAGCTCATTTACAACTAACTCAATGAGACCAAATTTGGGCTCGAACTCTATTTCTATATATCAAACCGAATTTAAGTTTAGAGTAATTTAAATCTAACTGTATTTGTAACGTCAAGAGGTGGATTTGCAATTTTATATTTGAGTTAAAAATATAACTATCTCGGGATAACAGAGTGAGATAATCTAATAACAAAAAAATTTATTATATAATTATATAAATTGACGAATAAATAATTGTAAAAAAAAATTAATACCATTTATTTTCGTCCCTCTTTCTAGGACCTTAGTGAAACAGAATACTTTTTTTTAACTGTATTGTTTTACTTCCTTATCCTACTCCCCATTTTTATTTTCTTAAGTTCTATCTCTCTCTCACCTCCACTGCCATCGGCTTCAGTTCACCATTTCACTCACTTTGAAGTAACTCATAGTATGGTAGTTAAATTGATGGAATATTAAAAATCAAAATTTTTATTATATTTTTTAAAAAATAAAATAATACATGATAAGTTATCATTTTTTAAAATATCTCAAATACTTTTCAAATTTTAACACATTATTTTTAAAAAATATTTTAAATACTTCTGAAATTTTAAAATCTCTTTTATATAATTTGACTATATATTCATTATTCTAGAAGGTGCATCGATCTATATCGTTAATATGTATCATACTGTAATATACATATTATGTTATATAATATTTTTGTTATATTGTATATTATAAATACACTTTAGGATATACATAATTTTTTATTTGTATTATAAGATATGTATACTGATAACTATGATGGATCATCTTAATTTCATGTGTATTAAAAAGATATCAAGTGTGTGTGTGCGTGTATGTGTGTGTGTGTGTGTGTGTATATATATATTACCTCCATTTGATCGCCAATGTGAATGACAAGCGAATTAGTAACGTAGTTGACGTTGTACCAGTGGCCATCCCTGCAGGCCTGGAGGCCCTGAACTTCATTTGGTAAAAGAATAGTGATGGCGCTCATGTCCGTGTGCTCCGCCAGACCAAGAGCAAGCTCCGGCTGAGGACAGGGCGGGTAATGGTTTATCTTCAGAAGATAAATAAGGTTTTCGCCCCCCAGAGCCTTCCTCACCTCATCTTCTCCAAGCCCTAATCCTAGTGACAAGCTCTTTAATAGCTTGTCCGCCACCCCATGGAGCCACTTCGTATATTCTTCCGTCGCCTCCCTGCATTCAATATTACACTAAGTATCAATAACCCCATTTCAATTAACGAAGTAAATATGATTCAATTAAGGAGACACGTTAGCACTTTATATCTAATAAGAAGAAATACTATCGGACGTCACTCTACAGCACCTATATTTCTTTAAAAAAAAAAACATTATCTTTTCAACAAAAATAATGTATACAATTAACCAATTTAGTCTATCAACTAAAAACCAAATAAATAAGGTATATTAAATCTAACAAAATTGATTTTTTCAGTGTTTGCCAACGATTTAGAAAAGTCAGAGATAGAGAAGAAATAGTTTTAATACGTCGTCAAAAAAGAGAAAAGCTTTAAATATCAAAGAGAAAAAGAGATTAAATCAGAATTAAGAGTTTGAAATTGTGAAGAATAGTGAAACATAAAATTGATTTTTAATCGTTAAAAAAAATAAACACGTTTTGAAATTTATCATATTTCCAAAAAAGCTTTCAAAATGTTTTGTATTAATTTCAGGATATTTCATAAACAAAAACGTTTCAAAAATGTAGAAACACACCTTATAATGCATTTCGGTGCTTTCTAGGTGTCATATAAATTAGAGAAAGTTACATTACACACCTGTATGAAGGAGGATTTTTAGGCCAATATTGGTAATTAATAGCCGATGGGGGAGAAATCTTATGAAACAAATGATCGTTCCAAGTTTTCTTCCCTTCTAATTCTTTTTGAAGCTTTGTTCCATAGCCTTCAATGCCTTTAGACTCGGGAGGTTTAGCATATACCTCCTTCTCTTCCTGTGGAAGCTCAAAAAACTCCTTCCCAACTTGCTGTAATTTGCTTAAAACCTCACAAGGAATGCCATGATTCACAATTTGGAACATCCCCCATTTCTGGCTCGCATCAACGATCAGATTCAGGGCTTTTTCCTCATCAGGGTGGTTCAAATCGATGACGGGGACCTCAAGAGCCATTCCATGAACGGTGGTGAGCCCAGGTTGTTCATGCTGTGACCTAATGAACTCTTCTGGGACTTTTTCTTTCAGCTCAATGGCTCGCCCTGTTTCGATCGCCATGAGATTAATTTTTCTTCAGCCTCAAACGGTTATGGCTGGTATAAATGTGACAAGTTATAGCTCCCTCTCATAATTTTTTTTGATGGAGTTTCAATAATAATAAGACAACAAAATTAGGTGAAACGTACAGTACTATATAAACGGTTTCGCTCTACTTAAATTTCGACCTACTTAAAGTTGACACCTATAAATGTAATATTAATTGCTTACAATTGATGGATCAGTATTAGAGATTAAATTAGGATATTAATTACAATTGATGGATCTAATAATAAAAAAATTTATTATATAATTATATAAATTGATAAATAAATAATTCTAAAAAAAAATAATACCATTTATTTTCCTCCCTCTTTCTAGGACCTTAGCGAAACAGAATACATTTTTTTAACTGTTTTGTTTTACTTATCCTACGCCTCACTTTTATTTTCTTCAGCTCTTATCTCTCTCTCATCCCCATTGTCATCGGCTTCAGTTCACCATTTAACTCACTTTGAAGTAACCAAGAATATAGTAGTTAAATTATGTATTATATTATTTATTAAAAATTAAAATTTTTATTATATTTTTTAAAAATAAAATAATAAAAAATTATAATTGATACGTTATTATTTTTAAAAATATCTCAAATGCTTTTGAAATTTTAAAATCTTCCGTATATAATATTACTATATTTTTATTTTTTTTAGAAGATATATTGATCTATATTAGTAATATATATTATATTATAGTATACGTATCGTACTATATAATATATCTGTTATATTGTATATTATAAATACATTTTAGGATATACATAATTTTTTATTTGTATTGTATGATATGTATACTTATAACTATGATGGACCCATCTCAATTTCATGTGTATTAAAAAGATATCAAGCGTGTGGGTGTGTGTATATATATATATTTTACCTCCATTTGATCGCCAATGTGAATGACAAGCGAATTTGTAACGTGGTTGACGTTGTACCAATGGCCATCCCTGCCGGCCTGGAGGCCCTGAACTTCATTTGGTAACAGAATAGTGATGGCGCTCATGTCCGTGTGCTCCGCCAGACCAAGAGCAAGCTCCGGCTGAGGACAGGGAGGGTAATGGTTTATCTTCAGAAGATAAATAAGGTTTTCGCCACCCAAAGCCTTCTTCACCTCATCTTCTCCAAGCCCTAATCCTAATGACAAGCTCTTTAATAGCTTGTCCGCCACCCCATGCAGCCACTTTGTATATTCTTCCGTCGCCTCCCTGCATTCAGTATTACACTAAATATCAATAACCCCATTTCAATTAACGAAGTAAATATAATTCAATTAAGGAGAGACGTTAGCACTTTATATCTAATAAGAAGAAATACTATCCGACGTCACTCTATAGCACAGAAACTGAAAACTGAAATATATTTCTTCAAAATGGTAAAAAAACAGAAATATGTGAAAACCTATAAGTGTATAAATATATGGTATTTTTTATAAATACCAAATTAAGAAAAAAATACATCCACCTATATTTCTTTTAAAAAAATACATTATCTTTTCAACAAAAATAATGTATGCAATTAACCAATTTAGTCTATCAACTAAAAACCAAATAAATAGGATATTTCAAATTCGACAAAACTGATTTTTTTAGTGTTTGCCAACGATTTAGAAAAGCCAAAGATAGAGAGAAAATAACTTTAAATGTCAAAGAGAAAAAGAGATAAAATCAGAGTTAAGAGTTTGAAATTGTGAAAAATAGTAAAACATAAAATTGATTTTTAATCGTTAAAAAAAATAAACGTGTTTTGAAATTTTTCATATTTTTGAAAAAGCTTTCAAAATGTATCATATTAAATTTTTTCTCTAAGGTTTCTAATTTTTCAAATTCAATTTTTCTGGTGATAAAGAGATTTTTCCGACGATCTTCAGCCAACATCTATTTCTCTTCCTTCCATCCAAATCCAATAACACAAGTTATTTCACTTAAATCCAATAAAGTTAAAAGTGTTTACACTAGCACCATCCACAAAAAATATTCCCTACAAATTTAGAGTTCAATTATAACTTTAAAACAAGTGAAATACATAAAGGTTTTGAAAGAGGTGGTTAAAATCACAAGAAGCAATCAAATTGAAAGGAAATAGTACAACAACACAAGTAATTTTTTATATAAAAAACTTATTCAATGAAAAGAAACCAAAAAAAAAATCAATTTAAATCCAATATAATTAAAAGTATTTACAATAACCAAAATCCACCAAAAAAAAAAATATTCTTACTAATTTAGAACTTAGCTACAACTCTAATACTAGTAAAATATATAAAGATTTACGTATAAATGGGTTAAAATCATCAGAGAATCAATTAAACTTCAAATTGTATACAAATTAATCTAATTGTTAAAATCAAAACTTAATCATTTATATTAAAGACCAAAATGTTATTTACATATTGATTAAAAAATTAAGTTAGAATGTTATACCTAAATATATGAATATCTTAATATCAATTATTGAAAAATGAAAACAAGTAGAATGGTATAGCTGAAGATTTACAAAATAAAATAATAAAACAACATGAATCCGATAATTTCTACTTTGAAAATAAGCTTTGGCAAGCAAGATGGAAAATTTGAAAGTAAGGTGAATTAAGGATTTGGCAGAATTTAGGATGTATTGGTTTGGACTATATTATACATTAAACTATACAATGATTAACATGTATTTTTTAAAAATTAGGGTATGTGTAATCTGTCTATTTTGTGCAAGACCCAAGTCCACCTTTTATCTCTACACGATCCTTTGGTCAAAAAGGATAAGATTGAAAACGAAAATAACATGTATTTTTTTTTTAAAATTAGGGTAGGTGTAGTCTATCCATTTTGTGCCAAGGCCTAAGCCAATCTTTTATCTTTGCACAATATTTCTTACAAAGAGTGAGAGATAGTGTCACCTAGAAAATGAAGATGAAAATAAAATAAATTAAAATTTAATCATCATAAAAAATTATTGTGAAATATTAGAGATTTGAAAGATAAAAAATTGAGTTTTTTATTTTATGTAGTTATGATATTATGATAATTAATTAAAAATATAAGAGACATTTTCGTATTTTAAAAATTCATAAAAAAATAGAATATGTAAAAGAAGGGTAACAATATGTGTTTAATACAGGAGATATATAAAATAAATATTTAATACTTTTTAGATTCAAAAATTTAGAATGACGTATTTAAAATGTGAATTAAGTGAAAATACAAATTAAATATGAATAATTCATATTTTTACTAACTAAAAGTGTTACAATTTCGTATATTATATCAAACACATTGTAAGAGGTAGTGTTACATTTTTATATGTTATATCAATTATTAAGTACATTAAATTAAAAATGTAATTCCCTATTTTGTATAAGAGGAAAATACGAAAAAAATTATTTTATGAGGAGAAATCCTACTTTAATCGGACTATGTAAATAAAAGGTCTGATATTGATATGATATCGCCAAATCTCAAACCCAAATGCTTTCATTTGAAGGTTCTAAGTGCTTTATTACTATGCTACCCCATGGAAATGGAAAAGAATAATATTATATATATACTTTTTTAATACATAATTTAAACACATAACTAGTGTATCAAAATATATATATACATAAGATTATATAAAGATTTTTTTTAATCTGATTACCACCTTCAGCTTAGGTATTTAAATATTACTAAGGTAATTTTGAGTTTATTATAATTATATTATTATTTATTAATTTTTTGAAATAAAAATAAATTTATTTTTAATTAATATGACAAATAATATAAAAAATATTTAAAAATAATTATATTTAAGGGTATTTAAGTAAAATAATTTAATAGTAATCTTTTATTACCTTTAACCAAACACAATAATTATTTATACCTATCAAATTTTATCAAACATAGTAATCATTTATACCCAGTAATCTTCTAAGTATTCTATCTTCAAGGTAATCTTTCTATTTTGATAATAAAATATTATCCAAACCAAACGCCCTCTTAGGGGATAAATATAATTTTTTAAAATTTAGAGTAAATTATAAATTTTTAAAATTGAAAAAAAAATATATATTTAAATCTCAATTGCACTTTTAGAGTTAAAGCATTTTTTTTAACACTAATTGACCGCAGATAATTATTTAGATTTAGATTTTTGAAAGAGAAATTATAAAAAATGGCCAAAATACCCTCCCACTAAACAAAAATACCCAAAGTCACCATTTTCAAGTAAAAATGCCGAAATTCACTATTCCTAAGCAAAAATACCCATGGTTTTTTTCTAAAATATCAAAATTACCCTTCCCCTTATTTATATAAACCCCCTCACTCTCACTCTCACTCTCATTACATACATTTCTTATATCACTTAAATACTTACTTTCACTCTCATTTTTATTTAATATTAATTACTACGGGTTCTTTCGGAAAGAAGAAATTCGTATTTCTAAATTCGAATCGCAAAAATCAATTCGTGAAAACTATATTGAAAATAACATGTTATGAATAAATAGATATATTGAAATACCCTAGAATGTCAATAATAAAAAAATTACTCAAAAATCTAAAAAACAGATCTAAATTTCGAAAACTACACGTTCAAATAGCTTATGAACGAGAAAACCGAAAAATCAATCAAAAATTTCATAATTACATCGTAAAATGTGTCTAAAAAGAACATCGTAATTACAAATATCAAATTTGAAAATTACATATGAAAAAAGTCTAATATGGTCACAAACAAACTCAAAATCATAAAAACTGAAAATCCTAAATTTGATAAAATAAAAAAACTATATAATACACATTAAAACAATTTTATTTTGGCCTCCAAATTTAGTGCAATCGACAAAGCGGTTGTCGTTATAGAGCTCGAAACGAGCTTCGCGTTGATATATTATAGGCCCCGTAACTCCTCTCAGATAAAAAGTTATGGTCATTCAAAGTCTGTCACATATAAACCCTATAGTTTTAAAAACGTTAATTTTCACCTAACCCACGGTTTTCACGGCCTACCCACTATTCAGTTTAAAATTTCACATGGACCCCCGTAGATCTCCCCCTGTTTCCTCTCCCCTTAAAACTTTGAAAACGTTAAATTTCTCCCCCATCCCACGGCAGCGTCGGCAACAACGCACTGTCATGTGGTAAATTTCAAAAAAGCCCACAGTGGACTGAGGATTCTCACACAGCTCCCTAATATTTTGAAAACACTAATTAAGTCTCCTAACCCACTATCGACTATGGGAGAAATTGTTCGACAGTGGGAAACACTGTTCCCACTGTCGGACTGCCGAACGTTTCAGAAGGGATTTTCAACTAAAAATTCGTCATTTCGACCTCCAATTTCAACACAAATCAAATCTACATAGACTATAATACAAAACCCCTCAACCAATTCAACAAAATCAACCAAGAATCAAAACATTTTAAGCATTGTTCAAAATCAAAACCCTAAAGTTTTCAAACTGCAAAATCTCACTCAAATCTTAATAATATGAACAATAACTTGATTCAAACAAGATAACGGAAGATACACTAACGTTTTGTGCCATTTTCGGTGGCCAAAAACCACAAATATCACTAGAAATCTGGCCGACAATAGATGACCGTGGGACAGGGGAAAATTTTGAATTTTTCCCTGTTTTTGAATAGTAAACTTACAGTGAGAACAGGAGAAATTTGTTGTGTTTATATATGGGCAGTTTTGATATTTCACAAAAATTGGACATTTTTGTTTTAATCTAAATTTTTTGAGTAATTTTATTTAAACTCTCTTACTTTTGTTTATTTTTTATAATTTCCCTTTTTTTTTTAGGCTAACAATATAATATACTTTGGTGGGAACAAACCTTTCCGCATTAAGATTTCTTGAATGAACGGATTGGACAGTTACAGATATGCATAGATTTAAGTTCAACAAGTGGAATTGAATATTATTCTTACCAAAGAAATTCTATTAAAGAAATTTGACTCCTCGTGTTTATTTTAGGCAATGTTAATGTAAAACGACAAGACATCTCCTGCCAAAACAGATTCTGTTAGGTCAGCTGGCTTTGGTGCGCCAGTTCTTCAGATACCGACGCGACGTGTGTTCATCTTTGTTGTCAACCTCTCTCGTCTATTTATTGTAGAGACCGTCAAAATCCGAGAGTTAAAAACGAGACTACACTCCTCAGTCCTCAGTTAACAGAAAACTGAGGAAAAACCAAATTCCGCCGTGTCTTAAAGCCAAGGGCTGTCAAACTCAAGAATCTGGAAGGTTTATTCTGGCCCCTCTTAGTTTACAGATTCATTATTGTTTATCTTTCAGTTGCTTCGATATTTGAACGCTAAATTTTCAGAAGACTTTTTGGCGGGCCGGTATGATCATTTTCTTTCTTGTGCATTAGCATATTTTAATTTTAGAAAGTTTGAATAAGTTAGCTTTCTCTTATGATCTAACTTTTCTTTATTTTATTTTCGTTTAGTCCTTCTGATATGGTAATTTATTCTCCACCTGTCTTTCACATGCACTCATGTTTAAAAGCATACTCGTGAGATTACACTTTTTCAATAAATATTACATGCAGAAACAGGTCTCACTTTTACCTGCTTTTTGACTAATTCCAAACCTGTAATTTCATAATTACTAAAGGAGATTTCAGGGTGACATAATGGATGCCGATTTGAGAGTGTCCGTCGATAAGAGTCTGGTTTTTGAAATTGAAGAGTACTGGATGTTGACATGAAATTGAATTATTGAGTGCTTGATAGTTAAAGGGGATTTGTTTCCAAAGTTTATGATCTGCCTCTCAAGAGGCTTTCTACCTAAGCATTAAAATTTTCCTTGCCAAAACCAAGGCAATCTGGTGTTAAACTGATTTCCCTAGCTTAATAAAAGCTTCTACAGCTGGTAGAAAGGCTTTTGCAATTTTTACACAGGCTGCATTATTCATGATTTGCTATTTTCAACTCTTTTTTTTTTTTTTTTTGTAAAAATTTTTAAAAATTTATGTTCTCCTGCAAAATCAACATGATCCTTCCAGATTGGTTCTTTCTTGATGGGTTGGTGGGGTGTTGTTTTCAAAGGAGACATTTCCAGAGTGTCTGAATATTTAGCCATCGGTTTGACAACTGGCTACTTCGGGAGCCTTACAACTTTCAGTGGTTGGAATCGGGAAATGCTTGATCTCAGCAGCAATGGCCAGTGGGTGTATGCTTTTCTCGGTTTTTTCTTAGGGAATATGGCATTTGTCAGACTCGGGAATAAAATTGGCCCTTGAGAATATGCATGTTATAAACAAGCCCTGTCCTAATCTCATTTCCATATTGGTTGTTTGCAGGATTGTTTCTTCTGGCCTACTCCATAATTTTCGGGGTTGAGACACCAACGGTTTCAGGTGGCTTCTTAAAAGATTTTGCTGAAGTTCAAACAAAGAAATTCCTGACTCGAGCAGCAACTGGAAGGTGGACAGCTTAAAGCGTCATTTGGCAGCAATGGTAATGTTGCTACTTCTGCTAGGAGTTTTATGGAGTGTGAGTGGAGTGCTGATGAAGAAGGAATATAATAGTGATAGCAGTGAGGCCCAGCTATGGTTGGGTTGCATTGTTCCACCTCCAGGTGTCTGAATCGGGTGGTTCTTAGCCCGACTGAATGGACGTGGGCTAGGGAAAGCCGGTTATCTGAAATGGGTTCCATTTGGTACTCGGATTGCCAATGTTTCCGCATCCTGTATCATGGCAGAACTTGCTACTTTGAAGAAAGCGGTTCTATAAACAAGAGAACTGTAAATATTGCAATAGTTTGTTCCACAACACAAGTTATATTTTCATGTAGGCGATATTCTGTGAGAGTACTATTTCTGGATTGTTTTGCAGGATTTTTTCTTTTTCTAATTCAAGTTGAACATGGCCTGATGTCCAATTTATTTTTTATAACAGATCATTGTAATTTTTTGTCTGGTTCACTTGGATTAAATCTCTTTGGGACACCGACATCTTATCCGATTAGCAGTCTTCTTTTTTCCTTTGTCAAAAAAAAAAAAAAACTTATTCTTTATTTTTTCAAAAAGAATTGATAATATAAGTGCCAACCACTGTTGGATTTCAACGTAGAATTTGAATCATTTAGGTATAATTAATATATGATTAAATATTTTTAATTTAAAAATATAATAATATTTAATTATATGATAATATATAAATATGTATACATAATATTATCCTTATGAAAATCTTTTACCTATGATCTTACACTAAATACTTGGATGAAATCAATTAATCCAACTTCTATATCTCTCCCTACGGTTTATTGACCAATTGAACACTAATTATCACTAATGACTCAAATTATGAGCAAAGAGTAGTAATTAAGATAATTATATTCTTAATTCCTGTTATTAATAAGACTAGTTCCTCAACTCAAATTCATGATTATTTATGTTTTTATATTTGCTAAAACTATATATACTCACTTTGATAACATAAATATGTATACACTTATATATGTTATCATATAATTAGATAATTTTAAATTAAGGATAGAATAACAACAAATCATATAATAACATGTATGAATATATATATAGTAGATATACGTTAACATTATTAATTTGATGTTATGGCAAGGTCATAGTCAAATTGCCTACCATTCTTCTTCCACAATCTTGATTTGGAATTGTGAATTGTGGTATTTGAGACGAGAATAGTTGACTTAGCTTGAATTTTAGTTAAATGTCATACAAGAGCGATGTTTTATAAACTTTAACTAATAGCTATTTTACATTAGTTAACAACCATATCACATTGTGTAGGTTTTTCAAACATCGAATCAAATCAGGGTGAAAATTATATGCCCCCTTTGCCTTTTTCTTTACTTTATATAGGTCATGCAATGTCATGCATCCAAGATATATAGTTGTGTATTTCATGTTTGAAATTGCCCAAAAATCCATTAAGAGTAAATGGTCGAGTGTTATGAGTCATCCTTTTCATAAACGAGTCAAAATAACATTATAAATAGTCTCTCTAAGGTGCACGGTCATGTATACACTTGTGTCTTGCATTTTCCAACTCTGATTCTAATTGGTCATATCTTAAATCATGCAATAGATAAATTAGGACATTTTTAACTTATTTTTATTTAGGCCAAAGAACTATTTTCCATTCAAGTTTAGGTGCGATCTCAAAATCACACTTACGAAGTTTGAAAAACCCGAAGTCTCATTCGTTGACCAATTGAAATTAAAATTTTTTGTTGGATGCAGGGATAAAACCATTATTTTACTAATAATATTTAAAAAATATAAAATTTATTACATTTTTCTTTCCTAAGTTTTAAAAACTAACATTTCACCCCTCCTAAAGTTTTTTAGCTTTGAAAATTCACATTTCCCCCCTCCAAAAACTTAGAATTTTTTTCTTCCCCTCTAACCATTTTCTCTAATGATCTGGAAAGAACGACGACAAAGCCTCTTTGACAACAAAGAGATATAGGCAAAGAGATTTCATATCTCTTTGTCAATGAAGAGATCTTTCATTAACAAAATTCAGATCTCTTCTCCCAGATCTTATCGGATCTCTTTGTCTTCGACGAGAGATTCGTTTCAAATTTGTTTACGTGCATCAACCAACGATTTAGAGTGGAGAGTGGAGGTCGTCGACGTCGAAGATGGTGGCTAGAGAGGTGAAGAAAAATTGTAGGGGGAAAATGTGATTTTTCAAAGTTAGAAAATTTTAAGTCGGGGTGAAGTTATTATTTTTTAAACTTAAGAGAGAAAATTTAATAAATTTTATATTTTTTAATGTTATTAAAAAATAACGGTTTTACTCCTGTTTTTAATGGTAAAGATATTAAATAAATGAATTATGGTTCAATTAATTAACACATGTAAATAACAAAATTATGCAAATATATAAATACATCAAGGAGAATTAAGAAGCACACAAATTAAACGTGACATTGCATAAAACTTAATTAAGTATCAATATACATGCTTATTTAGAATTTAATTATAAAGAAGTTATACACATAACATAATAAATTTAAATTAATAATACGGGTAATAAGTCGAAAAATTTATAAACATAAAAAATAAATAATATTTTAATTTTATTAGATAAATGTATAAATCATGTAATCCCACTTGTGTATTGAATCTTAAATATACATCTAATAAGTAAAATTAAGATGAAAATAAAAGGGGAGGCTTCAAGAGAGTTAGAAGGACTTCCCTGCTTCTCTTTTATTTTACATTGTAATGGGTACAACAAACAACGCTGTGGGGTTCGTCAATGATGTGCGAAGACTTTGTCCAAGTGTGGTGGTATTCGTAGACAATGAAGGGTGGATAGAGTCCGGAGCAACGGTGTCGTTTAGGAGGAATTTTGTGAACTATCTTGAATATTACTCGATGGTGTTTGAATCACTAGATGCAGCGATGGGCAGTGGTGAGTGGGCGAGGAAAATAGAAATGTATTTGCTAAAGCCAAAGATAATCTAATCTCGGCGGTTGAAGGGGCATTGCGGCGCGTGGCACCGTGGAAAGAGCTTTTTCACGGGCGGGAATGAGGCCGGTGAATCTGAGTCTATTCGCCGATTTTCAGGCGGAGTGTTTGCTAGGGAAGGTACAGTTGAGAGGTTTCCAAGTGGCTAAACGCCCAGGCGAATTGGTCCTTTGTTGGCATCAGTGGGCCCTCGTTGCCACGTCAATATGGAGGTGTTAGATGGGGGGGATACTTGGGCTAAAGAGTAATTTCAAATGTATTCCAACCAATTAATTCTTTTTTTTTGTTTTTTTTTTGGTTGTGTTATGTTTTGTTGTAATGGTAGAAAGAAGGTTGGATAAGGATATTGTCCAAGTGTCTCCGTTTTTAGTCGAATCTTCTTGGGATTAATTAACGTGACGTTTCCTAAGTCATAACTATCTATAATTACAAATATAAGGGAGCTTATAAATTGCCCACATACTGAATTAAAACTCCTTAAAGTCCAATTTACAATTAGTCTAATCAGGCATCAAAATATTTTAATGGAAATTATCTTTTGGTTAAATCGTGACACAGATTTAAACCCTTTCTTCCCGTTAATGATTATTATCAGTTACAAAATCATTGCTTATAATTAATATTTTGACTAAAAGCATTACTGTATCTGTATGTATATGTAACAGCAAAAGACTTTATAACAGTATTGACGAAGGTGGGGTGATGGACGGTGGTAAGTCTGCCAGTTGTAATACATGGTTTATGGGCTCGGTCGGGCAAATTTGTATATATTATGGGCTAATATATTAAAAGAGGGGAATGAAAGAGAGCCATTGACCAATATTGATCTATGTTCAAATTTGTATACATGGTTTAAGTTTTTTTTAGTATAAGAATTACAATGTATACAAGAAAGTATAAGAATTACAATGTAAATTCATAATTATTTAACCACTAAAATACCCTAAAACTATATTACTTCTTCAGAGGACCAACCATTTTTTTAGATAAATGTATAAATATGATTGGAGTGCATGAGATGACTAACGTAGGTTAGCGAACTCTTTTATTTTATTTTACTTTCATTTTCATCTCTTCTTAATTAGATCCTCAGTCGACCCCCTCCATTACCCTTTTTTTAACAGTTCATCTCATCGTCTCAACTTCTTGATACATTCTCTATTCTAAGATTTGAAACTAAAAAAAAAGATCAAATTATAGTCTTTTAAACATTTATGTGGGATTAACAAATGAATATTTTTATAAAGTATTTAGATAATAAAGTTATTATTATACCTTTATTATATTTTTTAATATAAAAAATTTGATTTTAAATTAAAAAATTAATTACAATTTTTAGGCATCCCATAAAAAAGTAATTTTAATCAAAACTTACACGGAAAAATGTAATATAAATCTTTTCTTGTGACCTGACAATCAGGCAACGAAGCTTTGACAAGGAGAATGGATTGAGGGTCGTGACATTTAACTTAAATTCACATAAATATGTTGCATTGAATTGACTTTAGATCTCCTTCACAAACTTATAGAGGATCGAAAGTCAATCAATTAAGGAACTCTTCGGTTTTCCGTGGTTTAAAAATGGCTTGGATACGTGTTCCTTTTTCATCCTTGTAAATTTCTGTTGACCCTATTTTTAAATTATAAAGTTATAATTTATATAAAAAAAAATTATATGTTTTCTTTTTTATAATAATTTTTATAAAAAAAGTATACATTTTTCATCGATTGAATATTAACTGTTCATTAATTCTTCCCATGCTAATTTTTTTTTTTCTTGAAGTCATTGTTTTATATTTTAAATGTAATTTTATTTGTAAATTTTTAAATTATATATTTCAATTAAATTAGTTGTAGCTCGAGTGATTATAGGCTCTTGTGCTATCACACCAACTTTTATTAATTCCTACCCTTCATAGGACCACTCACTGTAGCTACCCCTAGTCATGCTATCACATCAACTACTATTAATTCCTACCATTCTACTTCCACACCCGTGGCTGTAGATCTTTTGTTTCGCCTTTTGTTTTTATGGGCGGAAGGAATATTTTCCACACAAGTTCAGATACATTCTCAACCTTATATTTATAAAATTTTATAAGTTAAAAATTTTACCTATTTATTTAAAATTTTAGTTAGAATTAAAGATGAAATCATTATTTAATAAAAAATTTAAAAAATTAAAATTTTATTACGTTTTTTCCTCTCAGTTTGAAAACTCAAAATTCTCCCTCATATGAAATTTAAAAAATTAATATTTTTTTTATAGGGTTTGCAAATAGTCTTTGATTACATTGATTCTCTCTCCGGGTTTAAATCTCTTTGTCGATCACATTCCAACCATTTACAAAAGTTATTTTCTTCAATAAAAACAAAATTATCGTTGTTAGAGTGTCTTCGTCTGACATAAAGATAACCATCGGAGGTCTTAGACAAAGATGATATTGCCGTTTGAGATCTCTAACAGTCGTCTCTATTTGAGATAAAGATAATTTAAGAAAAACAATTTCATCCTATATATATTAAAAATTAATTTTTTAATATAAATAATTAATATTACCAAATTATAGGTGGACATTTAACTTTTTAAAGTTAATCGATGAATGTTTATCATTTTACTAAACTTTGGGTGGGAATAAGTCTTTTGGCCTATATAATTTTACAATACTTTCATATACATCATTTACGTATATAAACAATATATTATTATACGATTGAATTATTTTGAATTATAAATAAAATAATAGTTAATAATATAATAATATTTTTTTGTATATACAAATTATATATAACAAATTGTATAACATAATTTTATGATACATTTATATATTCATATTATTTGTTCGTGTTTTACCTGCGTTTCTCTCACATAGATTGGCAGATATAAATTTGTCAATTATCATCGGTAGATCACTGCTTCTTACTCTGTTGTAAACATGGTTGACAAAATAATAAACAGTATAACATTATTTTATTGTCTCATATTATAAGTTGAATTCGATTCAAACAAATTTAAAATAAATTTAATTTAAGTGAGCATAAATTCAAATTTAAAAATTTAATATTTTTGAATTTAAGTTTTAAGGATACTCATCATATCAAATTTATAAATATAAAAAATTTAATATAAAAAATATTATTTTGATCAGTATATATTAAAATAATATATATTATTAATAAACTTAATTTAAAACTTAATTTAAACTTAAACTTAATTTTAATTTTATTAACATGAGGGGAATTTGAAGTTTTTTGGAAATAAATTGCAATTCAAACTCAAATTTAACTTGTATAAATCAACCCATATCTTCCTGCATAGAATTTGCTATAAATTTGACATCCAGCACAGCTTTTTTCATAGTCGTTTCGTTGACCGCATCCATATATACAGTTTGTTGAAACATGTTGGTGTAATTGCCTGCTGTCCCCGTCTGACCCAATTCATCAGAAAATAATAAAAGCCTGGAATATTCTTTTGCCTTCTGTGAACCCATTTACAATTTGCGGATTTTAGATGTTTAAATGGGTCAGTCTCTAAAATTTTGCCGGTAGAAGAAAAATAATTTAAGGGCTGTTTGGCCGAAGGATTTAAAAATTATTTTGATAATTTATTATTTATTATTTAGTTTATTAATAATAAAATATTATAATAATATTTTATTATTAATGTTGACATGATATATAATATTGGTGATAATACCTTTATCTTAACTATTAAAAGATTATTAAAGTAATCGTGATTTTATTATTATTATATTATTATTTATTAATTTTTTAAGATAAAAATAAATATATTTTTAATTAAAATGATAAATAATATAAAAATATTTAAAAATAATAATATTTAAAGATATTTAAGTAAAATAATTTATTTAGTATTTTTTTACTACCTTTAATCAAACACAATAATTATTTATATCTATCAAATATTATCAAATATAATAATTATTTATACCCAGTAATTTTTAAAGTAATTTATCTTCGAAGTAATCTTTTTATTTTAATAATAAAATATTACCGAAATCAAACACCTCTAAGAATTTAAACCAAAATTGTTTGTTGGTGTTTTATGAAATTTTCTATCCGAATGATATCCCTTGATAAGCATCACTTTAAGGAAATTTACTTGAGCAATTGCGATCAATGACTAATTGTAGTATCAATAATAGAAGAACATCCTCTATATGCCATGCATTAGGAACACAGAAAGACCGTTTATCCCGTAACATTGAGACGATTTTTGTTTAATAGTAAATCTGTTTAAAATCTTCGTAGAGAATTTTTCTATTCTCCTACGTAACACAAACAAAAGCTATCTCATATTTCTCAACAAGAATAATTTAGTTATTATAAATATTATATTTTAATTTAATTAAGAGGGACATTCTAATATTCCTATCTGAATATAATTTTTCCACGTAACTCTTATAAATATAATAACTATATCATAGATTAAGATTTTTTTATTATTAATTTAAATTATGTTAAAAATTATATATCGTTTTTATTTTTCTTTAGGCCAAACGACTATTTCCCACCCAAGGTTTAGCGTTTTCTCAAATGTCCCCCCTTTAACTATGGAAACACCAAACACCCACCCATGACCGGTTAGATTTAACAAAACCTTAACGGTGATAAATTTAATCTCATTTTCCCCCCTAAAAGTTTAAAAACTAACATTTTTTCCCTAAGCTAACTTTGAAAAGATTGCATTTCCCCCTCTAGGGTTTATTTCCAAACCTTTCCAATTTCCAAACCCTTCTCCGTCGCTTTCTCCGGCGCCATCACCGGCTGTCTTCCCCTCCCAACGGCTTCTCTTCCACCGACAACCCCTCTCAACTCGACCTCAACGCATCCGATGCAGAAAGAAGTCATCTGGGAAGAGAAATCGTCTGGGAAGACGATTGTCTTCCCAGATGAAGACGACTCGTCATCCCAGAGGACGACGAGTTGTCTCGTCTTAGTCTGGGAAGACGTCTTCCCAGACGATGACGACGACTAGTAAGACGAAGAACTTCGTCTTCCACAGCTTCTCCGACTCCGATTGGAAGTCTAAATGGGAGGAAAGAGATCTTCGGAAGGTGAGGATGCTTCCGGAGGGAGAAATCGTCGGCAATGGAGCTGAAGACCGTCGACAATGCTTCGGGAGGGTGAAACTATGATTTTTTAAAACTTAGGCTGGAGAGAAATTTTAGTTTTTAAAGTTTAGGGGGGTAAAATATATTTTATTTTATTTTATTTTTAATATTCTAAAGAAAATGACGATTTTACCCTTATCACCGTTAAAGTTCTGTTAAATCTAACCAATCATAAGTGAATGTTTGATATTTCTATAGTTAAAGGGTGAAAACTTGTCATTACAGCATACCTTAAGTGGAAAATAAGCGTTTGGCCTTTTCTTTACTCCATATTACGTGATAATAGACATGTCTTATTGTATCCTTATTCTGACCTACAAAATCTTTAAATTGGATAATTCAATCGGTGAAGCAAAAATCTAATCAACGGTCGAAAATCTAGCGATCAAACAGGAATGTCACATCACATTAATCGTAGAGACAAGTTGGCTTCAGAGTCACTTGTCATTATACTTAACAACCGTCAGTCTTGATAAATCACGTGCATGCTTGAAACTGTTGCTGGTTTGTAATACGTAACATCAAGATTCAAAACAAAATCTCAACAGCCACCGATTCAAATTGAAGTTAACTGATAAGATCACGAGAGTTTAACACTGAGGTGTTATATAAATTTATATATAAAAATTGAGATAATATTTTATAATTAGATGGTATAATTATTTTTTAATTTAAAAATTAATTAATCAATATGAAATATAAATTATATATTGTATTATGTATCAAAAGTTTAGTTTTATATATCGTATATCAAGTATCTTAATATATTCTATAACTTTTAAGAAATAAAATAATTAAAAAATAAAATTGATATGTTATCATTTTGAAAAATATCGTAAATACTTTTAAAAATTTAAAATTTCTTATATGTACTTCTACTAAATCGTCATTTTTTTTAAAAGCATATCAATTCATGTCAGTAATTATATCATATTGTTCGATATATTTATTGTATCGTATTAATTACGATAAACTTCATGATATATGTTATTTTTCATTTGTATCGTATCGTATCGTAGGACAAGTATTGTGTATCATAAGATACTTTTAACTATGACAATCAAATATTACCACATCAGTTTATATAAATAAGTTTATAAAATTTGTTCATATATGTAATATTTCTCATCAACAATTACTTTAAAGTAATATTACATATACAAACTTATTTATTCAATATAATATGGTTACATCTGACTGGATAATTTTGAAGTGAGAGAAAAAGTAAATAATCATATCATCCAATTATAAACTATCACTTTAATTTATATGAATAAATTTGTATAATTTGTTCGTTTATACTGTTTAATTCATTATTTTTTGTTTGACAAGGGAATAATATATGTAAGAAATTCAAACATTGAATGGTAGATATTCACAACATGCAGCTTATAAAAGGACCACAAACAGAATTTACGAACATCAATTGAGCATATTAGCCAACCGAGCACCTCTGCCAGTGTCATTTTGTTAACCTGCAACAACAAATCTTCATAACCAAAAAAGGCCAATGGAGGTAGAGAGAGTGCAAGCTTTAGCCTATTCCGGGTTGGATGAGCTGCCGGCTCAGTTCATCCGGCCGCCCCACGAGCGTCCCGAGAACAGTAAAGCCATTTCGGAGGTGAAAGTGCCAGTGATATCCCTATCACAGCCCCGCCATGTCGCTGTAGAGGAGATCTACAATGCATGCAGCGAATGGGGTTTCTTCTTAATCACCGACCATGGGATACCATCGGCTTTGATCCAACGGCTACAGAAGGTCGGCCAAGAATTCTTTCGCCTCCCACAAGATGAGAAAGAAGCCTATGCAAATGATCCAGCTGCTGGCAAGTTTGAAGGGTATGGCACAAAAATGACAAAGAATTTGGAGGACAAGGTTGAATGGGTGGATTATTTTTTCCATTTAATGGCACCCAAAGCTAAGGTCAACTATGATATATGGCCCAAACATCCCCCTTCCTACAGGTAACGTCAAGTTTCATTGTGCTATTTTGAACACAAATAATAGGTACGAGCTTATATATAAAATTATAAATACTAATTTATCACTATGTATTTGATTTTTATTTTAATTCCAATTTAAAAATATTTATACATAAATTAATATTTATTATTTATACATATAATTTTATTGATAATAAAGGTGGCCTGAGATTTTGGCTTTCGAGTCACCGGAAAATAATATTAAAAAAAAACTATATGTAAAATTCACAATAATACATTAATCTAACACATCAACTATTAATTATATATATAACACAAGAAAAACATAAATTAGATTTCATATATCATATATAATTTCAGAAAACATTGAAAACCTTTTTTATTTTGGTTGATTCAAATTTTATTATTACAGACATTTTTAACATATTACAAAACAAGTATATGGAAAAAAAAAAATGAATTTTAGTATTTAAAATAAAATTAGAAAGAGAGACAATAAATGAAAATAATTATTAATGTTTAATTATTAAAGTAATATTATATATACTTATTTTAAAGATATAAATAAATATATATTTATGTATGTTATAATGTGATTAAATATTATTTTATTGTCAATTTAAAATGATTTAATTACATAAAAAATATAAATTAAATATAAATTTATTTATGTGAAAATAAGTATATATAATTTTATTATAATAATTAGAGTTTTCAAATAATTTTTGACATTTGCATTTTAGTCATTATCATCTTGTTCTTATTATCGGCAGCTCACAAATGGAAAATTAATTTCCCCAAGTCGGATGTAACTTGATTGGCTAGATGTAAACCTGACATCCTTGGAAAATAAATTTGTGGTTAATAGAGGTGCTCAAAATTCTGTGGAAACTAAATTAAATTAATTTTTGAATTAAAAAATAAATTATTTAAAAAATGGTTTAAAAATATAAAAATTTGATTTTTAATTTAATTATTGATTTATTTAATTTTTAAAACTCATTAATTGAATCAAATTGATTTTTAAAAAGTTAAATAAAATTAAATAAAATATTAAATATATTTTAAAAAATTAGAAAATATAATAAAATATAATTATTTTTTTAAATTCAATTCAAAATCTGATGAATTGAAAATTTAGTTTGATTAATTGATTTTTTTAATTTGGTTCAAAATTAATTAATCTGTAAATCGGATCAATTTCAATTCACTATTTTTTCTAAATCAAAAATTCGATTCGATTCAAAAAATTGGTAAACTTGCTTTGAACACTCCTAGATGTTCCCACTTTCAATAAAACAACAAATCCTTGTTCTTTTAAATTTAAAAAGTTTAATTTATTCACTTATTACCTATTTCTTTTACACAAAAAAAATGAAAAGGTCAATTTAACACAAACTTAAAAAACATATAAAAAATATTTAAAATATTAATATTTTAATCCGCAATATTTACATATTTATTCTTTTTCATTTTTTTATTATTGTCTATTTTTGTTGTTCTTGTCTCATTTATTTATTTTTAATAAATATCAATATTTTTTCTTCGTCTTTTTTCTCTCACTCATTTTTTTTAGTATCTAATATTCCCTCTTTTTCTTTTTCTCATTTTCTTTTAATAAATGTTAATACATCTCTTCGTTTTTTTTATGTTTATTATTTTAATAAAGGTCAAGCTATTTCTTTCTTTTTTCTCTCACTCAATTTCCCATTATCATTTCTTCTTTCTTCTTCTTCTCTTGTTAGTTTCTTTTTAATGAATGTTAATTTATCTCTTTTTCTCCTTTTTTTCACTCATTTCTTTCGTATAAATGTCAATCTATCTCTTCCCTCTTCTTTCTCATGTTTATATATTTTTTATTCAAGTAAAAATAAATTTAAAGTTACTAGAAGATTTTATTAAGAAATTGAAAAATAGAAAAGTGATGGTGAAAATGATGAAAGAAAAATGGTTGGTGGTGAAAATCACTAGAAGAGAAAGATGGTCATCAATGGTGTTGTTGGTAAAGATAGTGAAAAGAGAAAAATGATAATTGACGATTGATAATAAAGATAACAAAAAGAGAAAGACAATGGATGATGTTAGTGTTATTGGTGGAGATGAAGAGCATAGAAAGAGAATAGTCAGTAGTTGGTGGTGAAAATAATGGAAAGAAAAAATGGAAATGCAATGATGGTATTACTAGTGAAGATAAGAGTAAAAAAGATGATAACTAATAGTTTGTGGTGAATGATAGAAGATGACAAGTGGAGAAGGGATAAAAAATAAAAAATAAATTATAAGTATAATTATTGGATGATAAATTTGATAAATTAAATATTATTAGAGATAGATTGGTTAATTAAATTTTTATTTTTAATAGGGGTATTTTTATAACTTTAGTTAAATTAAAGATATATTGATAATTAAATTTTGTATTAAATGGTGAGATAATTTTAACCATCATATTAACAAAGTATAAAATAATAATTTATATTAAAATCAAACAAAATTTATTAATAAAAGTATATGATAGGTGAAAAATTAGACTTTTCAAATTTAAAGGGCAGAAATGTTAGTTCACCAAACCTTAAGTGCGAACAGGATCATTTAGCCTCGTCTAGTTTGACATAGGTTGTCTTCATCTTAGGAAACAGGCCCCTTGGCTAAGTCTGGGTCAGTTTTTGTAATGTTGGGTCCAGACTAGGATTGGTTTATAGGTTTAGACTTTTTCTTTTTTTGTTTAATTTTTTTATATTTACATTTAGTTTCCTTAACATATATTTCTTACTGTTACCTTTTTTATATATATTTTTTAAATATAAAAATAAATATATGTATGATATATAATTATATAATTTTAAATTAAATATAAAATAATAATTAATCATATAATGATATATAATATATATATCTATTTATATATTTAAAAATATGTATATATAATATTACTCATTTCGTATGCAACAGATTTCATTAAACCTCCCCAGTGTAAAATTCCCGTACTTATCCTATATATATATTTTAAAAATAATTTGGGAGAGATCAAGCCCTAAATGGGCCCTAGGACCAAGCCGTGAGATCGAGTCCTGGATCCTTTACCGGCACGGCTCAGACTGGACGGCACACTCAACGGGCCGGTCCGAGCCCATTTTCCCACCTTCAGTTGGCCGAGTTTAAGTAAACAGACTTTCGTTAATTGTATCATGTTTTAACAGCCATAATGATTTCTGTTTGGTACTTGTGACGCAGTGAAGTGACAAAAGAGTACGGCAAGGAAATGTTAAGGGTGACATACGAACTCCTGGAGCTGCTTTCAGAAGGGCTAGGCTTGGAAGGGAAGGTTTTGAAATCCCATTTGGGAGGAGAAGAGATTGAACTAGAAATGAAAATAAATATGTATCCCCCTTGCCCACAGCCTCAACTGGCCCTCGGAGTTGAGCCTCACACTGACATGTCTGCACTCACCATACTCGTCCCTAATGATGTTCCAGGCCTGCATGTTTGGAAAGATGAGAACTGGGTTGCTGTCGATTACCTGCCGAATGCACTCTTTGTCCATGTTGGTGATCAAATTGAGGTGAATAAATAAATATATTCTCTGCTGAATAAAATGTTGATATATAGGGTAGACACAAACCGAACCGAGTCTGAAAATCTTTTGATTTAAGTTTAGCTCAAATAAAAAATGATTTGACTCAAGTTCGTCGAACTAAAGTGAATGGTAGTTTGAGTTTGACTTGAATTAAAAATGATTCAGTTTGTTTTAGTTTAAATTGATTATTCGAATTTGTAGTTTAGTTTGGCTCAAATTTAGAGTTCAAATTGATGGTCAAATTTGTGATTCATTGACAAGACAATGTTTTTACCCAAAAAATAAGCAAATTTGAATCATCAAATTGAACTATATATTTGAAATGAATCGAACCACGAAAACCCCAAATCGAATAACCAATTTGAACCAAACCGAGTCACAAATTCAAAATAAACCAAACCATGAATTTAAACCATCATTTTGAGTTATAAATTCAAGTTAAACTTAGTTAAATACCTTATAACTTAAGTTCAAATCAGTTTAAAAAATAAATTGAATCTTTCAATTCGAATTTAACTTAAATTTTAATTAAACAAATTTAAATTGAGTCAAACCGAGCCAAACTGACTCAATTTGGATGCAGCCCTATTGATATAGATAAAACACCCAAATAAATGTTATGGTTTCAGGTATTGAGCAATGGGAAATTCAAGAGTGTTCTTCATAGGAGTATTGTGAACAAAGAGCTTATGCGGATGTCATGGGCAGTATTTGTTGCTCCGCCGCATGAAGCACTGATCGGACCCATTTCGGAGCTCGTGAATGATCAGAATCCACCAAAGTACTCAACCAAAACCTTTGCTGAATATCGATACCGCAAGTTTAACAAGCTCCCTCAGTAATATCAATTTCTATTTATATTGAATAAATTGGTTGAATGTTGTTTTTCAAGTGTAATCAAGTATGTTGTGTTCGATCTTCGATTCTGCTGCCAATGGCTTAAGTGAGGGCTCCAATATATTGTCAGTCTTCTTTTGTTTTGTGTTTTAAAAATAAAGATATTACACTGTAGTGACTAGAGTTTTATCTCGAATTCAATACTTTTTAGGGCTTAATTTTACGGTACGAGAGAGAAAATATTGTTATACTTTTTTAACTTCATTTCATATTTGTCTTTCCATCTTTGAGATTTTTCACCTCTTGTGATTTTTCCCCAATTTGGGGATTTTCAATCAAATATTTTATTTGCTACTTATATTTAGTTTTTTTTTTTTTTAATCCCATTATTGTTTATGTTAGTTTCATAACATATCGAAATTAAGGTGAGATTTGCTTTTTATCATAACAACTCCAATATGCGAGAGTAAGATATAAACTATTTTTATGTAGATTGATGCAGACGATGCTTTATAAAAGTTTGAGATGATATTATTATCTTAGTCAATGAAAAAAATTTTTTTTGATGAATTAACGATTTTTTATCTTTTAAATTTAAAAAAGTTATATTGTCATTTGTTTATTCAATTAGTTAATAAAAAATATTAATGAAACAAAAATATAAATTTATAGATAATCCTATATATATTATCATTTACAAAATTTAAATTAAAAAAAGTTAATCGATAAGTGAGGATGGAAACAACCATGGGTGATAGTGGTAAAAATGCCTATGGATTCCAAGTGAACCAAGCCACTCTATGTTGTACCCATTGAAATCATTGGTGTTGTACCAATTACTGACTTGAAACAACAAATTATATGAACAGTGATTGGACACTCTAACGGAAACATTTCTTTAAGAAAGCCATGACCTATCAATTTTTTTTTTTCTCAAGTATCTATAATTTAAAATGGCCAAACGACTATTTCCCATCCAAGGTTTGATGTTTTCTCAAGTTTTCACTTTTTAATAATAGAAACACCAAATATCTACCATGATCGGTTAGATTTAACAAGATTCTAACGGTAGTAAGGATAAAATCATCATTTTTGCTATAATATTAAAAATAAACTAAAATAGAATCTTATTTTGTCCTGCCAAACTTTAAAAACTAAAATTTTTCCCCAGCCTAAGTTTTAAAAAATGGCAGTTTCACCCTAGGGTTTGGTTTTGAAATCTTCGACGACGGTTCCGACTCCATTGTCGACGACCTCTCCCTCCCGAAGCAGCCTCTCCTTCCGACGAATGTTTTCCTCCCATTTGGAGGCTCGATCGGCTTCGTCTTCCCAGACGAAGACGACGACTTCGTCTTCGTCTCCCAAGGCGTCTCCGACGTCGATCAAGCCTCCAAATGGGAGGAAAGCATTCATCGGAAGGACAGACTGCTTCGAGAGAGAGAGGTCGTCGGCAATAGAGCCGAAACGGTCGTCAGAGATTTCAAAACCAAACCCTAGGGTGAAACTGTCATTTTTTAAAACTTAGGCTGAAGGAAAATTTTAGTTTTTAAAGTTTAAGGGGGTAAAAATAGATAAAATTTTTAGGAGTTAGAGTTTTGTTAAATCTAACCGGTCATGGGTGGGTATTTGATATTTCCATAGTTAAAGGAGGGACATTTAAGAAAACATCAAACCTTGGGTGGAAAATAGTTGTTTGGCCATTTAAAATCAATAACCCTTTTATTAAATCAAAATCACGTAATCACCTTAACTTTATATGAATAGGAATGATAAATAAATTTGAATTTAAAGCACTTAATGTAACTTATAAAAATATAGCTAAACTCTATTTTTTATCGATACTTTGTTACAATTCATAAAAATATCAATAAGATAATTAAAAACATAAACTCTAAAATAACGAGTCAAACTATGCTATAAACTTTTTTCTTTTACTATTTTAAATATATTTTATCAGTGATCGAACTTATAACCATTAACACCAAATAAGTGGTGATTTCATAAATATAACTCAAATTTAAACTAAAATTTTTTTAATATTTTACTATTTTTATTAACTTGAAACTAATTCATTCTTAAACTATAACAACCTTGAACTTATTTAAAAACTGGTAAAAAATTAGAAGTAGGTTAAAATATAGTAACATTTATCGACAGATGCTCTTTACAAGGTAGAAGCAACTCTACCTAACCAATTCAATAAAATTAAAGTATACTACGATAAATAAGACATATGCTGCACAAGCAATCTTTCTGTGACATAACAAATTGCCTAGATAATGTTAAAGGACAATATGCTAAAATAAGCAAGGATTAATCTGTAACTAACGAAAGAGGAAAGCTATATATACATATTTTTAAATATATAATTGAGTATATAAATAATTATCATCATACAATTAGGTATATTTTATTTTTTATTTTAAATCACTCAATTATATTATAATATATCATCTGTATATCTAATTATATACATATAGTTTTATTACTAACAAAAAGTGCTTCGTTTTCATTGTCCTGAAATTTTTGATGGGAGATTTCTTTGGAACCCAGTTGCCCATCCTTCCATACATTCACATGCTTCCCATATCTTGCTCTCTTTTTTCCAGTCCCATACCTCCTTTGGTTGACTCCCCTCCTCCTTGCTTCAGTTTACTGACTTCTCTAAGTTCCTTGGAACAAAAAATTATGAATATTTAGGAGAAATAATAGAGAATCAGGACTTGCGATTTGTGAATTATGAAAATTGATGTGAAATAAAGGAAGTATAATCTTTCTAATGGTTTATCTAGAGAATATTATGACTGGAAGAACTGTTACAACTAGAATGTCACATACAAGGAAAAAACTTTTACCTTCCGAGCGAATTGCAAAAAGTACACTAGCTGATCTGCATATTGTAGCAGATCATCGCATCGAGGAAGAGGTTGTTTCAATTCCAAAAGTGCTCTATCAACATTGATAAAGCCTAGTTCCACCATCCTCTTCAAAACCCTAGCCTGGAAGGTCTTCCCTCTGTAAAACGGGGGAAGTTGCTCAATTTGGTTTTATATTTAAATTTCTCAAATTAACTAATGAATACCAGACTTAGAGGTTAAACTGAAAGGCAAAAAGCATAAAATTCTGTAAGAAATTCTAGAAAACAGGATTTAAAGGAGTCAAATTGGAGAAGAATTACGAGGAAACAGCACACCACAAGCCTACTACACAATCCCTGAACGGTGATTGAAGCTCTGGAGCAGGTATAAGAACTGCAAGCATTGCAGACTCTCCCAAACTTAGATGAGATGGATGCTTTCTAAAATAGAAATCTGAGGCTGATTCAATGCCATGGATACCATGTCCCCGGTAAATCTGTAATGTGCACCTCTGTTTGTTAGCATAAACGTAATACTAACCGGGAAATTTCTAAGTCCAGGTATATTTCTGCACTGTTTTTTTTTTTTTAAATTACTATTTTAATGCATTTTATAGTGACAAATTTATATCAAAACAACATTTTCGGTGTAACGGACATAAGTTTCACCTTTCCAATGTAGGAGCTCAATATTTCCGATTTTGACAGTGCCCTCTCCACAGCTAAAGCCAGCACCATCTCAAAAATCTTTCTTGAGAATGTGCGCCCATTTTTTAGGTAAGTATTCTTGACAAGCTGCCATGCATGTTTTCAAACGTTAAGCAGCAAAAACAACTAGACTCTGTAAAAGCCAATAGTTTGAAATCAACTTTGGAAGAAAAAAGAAACTGAGAGTTCCAGAAAGTATGTGACTGCTCTAGTCCTGGAATAGCTGATACAAATACTTCCTTGGACCAATGATAATAAATTTCCCCGTGAAATGCAATAAACAAATAATAGATGGATTCATAATCAGTAAGTCAATAGCTCTGAATAAGTCAAACTGATTAAAATAATGAAAAAGTAGCCCTTATACCAGCAGCCAAATTGCAGTGGCAAAGGTTGCATTATAGCAGATAGGTTGTCATTAAAAAAAGACACACCAAGAAAATAGCCTCAAACAATGATTAAATTTGGATAACTTCTTGTCCAAAAATTAGGAAATAACAGCCTGAAAATCTATATAACCATATTTGATCCAAGTGAATGGCATAAACGAGCCAAAGTGAACAAGTATTTTGTTTGAAATTACTTCAAGTATATTTTCAAACCTCCTAAAATTATGTTGTTGATAAAGACTGCTGTCTTCAATTATTTGGGATTCCATACTCGTGCTACAGTAATTATTTTTATAATTGAAACCTTAACTGGTGGATATATAAACTCTGTGAAAGTAATACCAGAGACAAGAAAAGAAACTGGTGGCGAATAATAAGAAGAATTCCATAGAGAGAGCTAATAGAAAGAAGAACTTAGCGGAACGAGAAGAAAAGTCTGATAAAGGGGAGTTGCTGAATGTAGATCATTTCTCCAACTCAGTTTCTGCATCTAGAATTGACTAAGGAAAATCACTCTCCACCTATTTCATCCTCTCTCTACACAGACCAGATCCTGATCGGTGCCGTAAGATCGAGTTAATAGTTTACTCGTGCTAGCATCAGTTAGGAACTTAAAGCTCTAACCTTTTTAGATCCAGTCAAACCCGAGGAAGGCTTTATTTATTCTAACAAGATTGGTGATTCATGTACTAAGGCCTCTTACTTCCTCCAGTTTATTCCTTTTCATCAATAAATTATATCCTTCTACAATAACAACACTCAATATTCAAAGGCATTTATTTAGTCTAAAAGTATTGGTGCTACATGCGCTAGGATGCATTTCAAACTTTCTTCATAATATCTTGTCCAATGAACCGTTCACTGCTTACTACACCCAATAAACAAAGAGAACTTAAAAAGTAAACAATGCGGCAATGCCCAATAGCCGACACCAAAAAATAAATTGCTGAGTTATGGTGCTCCCGCCACCACGAGCCGATAAGGACCAAACTGCACGAGAAATCCCAACTGGGTCTACCCCAAATTGGGAAAAGAACCGCTTCTCTTCGTAAGAAACAATCGCTTGCCATAAATACGGAGAATAAGCTCTTGTCTTGGGTTCATTTTGCTTAGCGAAAGCTACAAGATTTCGCCAACGGAGAATGAAATTTGGCAGAAGAGCGTTGGAAAAGAGCCGGAGAAAAAGAAGGGTCAATGAGAATGTGAAGAGAACGAGTAATCCTTGTACGGGTCGGTAATTTCATTTGGATGGATTGTTCTGGGAGAAAGATGTTGGGTTTAGGGAACACACTCGGTTCTGGAGTGTGTTGGAACGAGTTGAGAGGCTGTACGAGAGTAGAAGAATGAGAGACTGAGGTGGAACCGAGTTGAAACTGAAGCGGTACAGAGGATACAAAGTTGGGACATGGGTTGCCTTGGAGAAGAGGACAACCGAAAGCAATTGATGACACTTTTCGTATACGATTGAAAAGTAGCCATATGAAAATATGAAAATCGTTATAAATTTACTTAACTATGAAGCATGAGATTGAGAAATATAATATTAATTATGTAAAAAAATTGAGATGAGAAATGAGAAAGAGAGTTATGAATTCAGATAAAAGGAAGTGCATATTACATGAAAGGAGGAGGATATTTATAGGAAATTTTATCGCTCTTTTAGTCAACAAAAATGACAATTTGTCAAGTTAATTTTTTAAAACATTTAATGTCTTTCTATTATCTTTTGGCCAAAGTCAAATTCATGCGGTGAAAAAATCTATCATCTATAACAAAAATATGCCCATTTTAATACAATAATATATAATTATAATATTAATTTAAAATTATTTAATTACATAATAATATATTTAAGTGTGTATATAACATATTATATTTTGTATTATAATTATGAGTAATATTATATACAACTATTTTAAATATATAAGTAATTATATATTTATGTGTGTCATAAATAATTAGATGTTATTTTATATTTAATTTAAAATTACTTAATTATATGATAATACACATTAATATATACTTATTTATGTATTAAAAATAAATATGTATAATTTTATTATATAATTATTATTATATTTATAGTTGTTTGGTGGCCTAATTATGTTTTTTTCTTAATTGGTTTTTAAGGTTATTAATCCAAAAATGTCAATTATGGGTCATCCCATTTGCCTGACAAATATATGGTCATGCAATATTGACACTTGTGCACGAGAAAGATTACTTGTTAATGGTTTCATATTAGTAATGCGATGTCATTCCTCCAAGATATATGGTTGTGCATTGCATGTTTGATGAGTGTCCAAAAATCTAAAAGACTAAATGGTTAAGTGTTACGAAAAGTCTTTTTTTGTAAACAAGTTAAAAAAAGAAAACACTATAAATAGTTATTTGTCTAAGGTGCTAGGTCACGCATTCTCTTATATCTTGCTTTTTTTTTTTTTTAATTTTGATCCAAATTGGTCATAACTTATGCATTAGATAAATTGAGGATTAGATTTAAATCAAGTTTATTTAAGCTCAACTTTAAGCTTGAAAGTTCAACAATTTCAAGCTTGAGTTTTGAAGTGTTTAGCGCGTCAAACTCACGAGCCAAGAATTTTGATACAAAATAATATCGTTGTAATAATATGTATTAAAAAAACTATGGCTAGATTCAAGCCGAATCAAGCTCGAGCTCGGGTTTGTCAAACTTGTTATGCTTGGACTCAAACTCAGCTCGAGTTCGATTTGACTCGTTTCGAATTTGAGTATTCATTATTAAAGCGATATTATTTTAATACATATTAATCAAAACGATATTGCTTTGTATCAAAAATTTTAATTTACAAACTATGATAATTAAGCTCAAGCTCGAGCTTGTTCCAACCGAGCTCAAACTCGAATTCAAATAGACTCGGTTTGGATCTAACTCTAAAAAAGACGTCGTTTTAATAACAAGCTAATTAAAAGCTTGATTCAAGCTCGAGCTTATTTGAAGTGAGCTCAAAGAGTATAAATTCGAGCTTATTTGAAGCGAGCTTAATGAATTCGAACTCAAACTCAAGCTTAGTCCTATATAAATTGAATTTAACTTAAACTCAATTCGATTTAAATCTAAACCTAGATAAATTAATACATTTTAATTTATTTTGGCAATTATCAAAACATTTTGGGATCCAACACCCCACATGATGGCTAGATTGGCATGGGTCTTGTTACAATGACAATGTAACTTAGGTCGAGCCCACATTTAATTGCAACATAACTACCTACTTATTTTACCGTATCTTTGTAGAGGTATTAAATAAATGAATTATAGTTTAATTAATTAACACTCATAAATAACAAAATTATACAAATATATAGGTACATTAATGATAATTAAAAAACACACAAATTAAACATCACATTGCATAAAACATAATTAAGTATCAATATACATGCATATTTAAAATTTAATTACAAAGAAATTATACCTATAACATAATAAGTTTAAATTAAAAATTTAACCCAGATGATGATGACAAACCAAAAAATTTATAAATGTACAAAAATAAATAAATTATACTTAAATTAATTTAAGTTAAGATTAATCTAGATTGGTTTCATATCAATTCGAAAATACCCTAAATTATAGTTTATGTTAAGAATTCTTTCATAATCTATTTTTTTTTTAAATTATATTTTGTCAAGTTAATGAATGGTATAAAAAACTATGAGTTGTAAACATGACAATTGTTTTGAATAGTGGCTTGTATCTTCATCCTTGTGTTTACACTTATGATTTAATGACATCTACCCACACAACTAAGTTTGTTTTGTATAAATCTAGTGTCAAACCTATTTATTTTGTTAATGACAATGTTGCGTTTATGATATACTAAACTTGAAAGAGACATTCAACCAATTTATATATCAGCTAAAAAACTTGTTCCCATCTAAGATTTGATGTAATATCAAAGTTTTACTCGTCAATTTTAAAAAACTTAAAAATTTATTTATGCGTTAATTTTTATTAAAAATCTTAGTTAAAGTTATGAGTTAAACTGTCATTTAATAAAAAAATTAAATTTTTATTATATTTTCTTCCTTATATTTAAAAATCTAATATTTTTTTCACCTAACGTTTGAAAAATAAATATTTTGCCCTTAGGGTTTGCAATTTTCCCTTGCTACTCCTCTAATGATCGAAGTTGGCAAACCTCAATCGTTAGTGCTCCTCTTTCTCTCGGATAATGACAAATCGTCCACTAAACAGTCGTTGACCTACCGCACAAATTTGTGCGATGTATAGATCTGTTTGGTTGATTTGTGCATCGATTGATGTACATATTGACCAAATGAAGACTTTATTTTTTTCGTTCAATCGAATTGTGCGTTGCACAAATTCATTCAATGCGTTAATGATTCATCATCATCTGGGTGAGAATGGAGCGTCAATGATTTAGGTTGATTGACTCCAGTCCCCAAAGAAGTAGCAAAAGAAAATTGTAAACTCTAGGAGAGAAATGTTTATTTTTTAAACTTTAAATAAATTTTTTTTATATATTTTTAAGCTTAAAAGAAAATTGTGATAAAATTTTATTTTTTTATTAAATTATAATTTTACTTTTAAATCTAATTAAAATTTTTAATAAAAATTAATTTATAAATAAGTATTTAAATTTTTAAAAATTGACAAATAAAATATAAAAGTTTAAATTTAAGAGTGACCTTGGGTGAGAATAAATCTTCTAATTATAATTAAATATTATTTTAATTTTAATTTAAAATAATATAAAAGATAAATGGTGGTAGCTGAACCAATAAACGCAAGTTAGCATCCACAAGTCATAAGAGTCCAAATTAGAAATAACACGTGTCTCATGATCCAGCGATTCCAACGGTCCAACTTCTCACTCTACTTACAACAAGTCACCTGTAAAATATATATTTAAACAAATAAAAGAGGAATAGAAAGAAAAGGAGAAAAGAAAGTGTCATAATTCATGAAAGATGGAGGGAAGACAAGGGAATCGAGAGTCGGCGCCCTGTGTTGACGCCGACCGACCAATCACCTCGTCCTTTTCTTCTCCACTGTCTTTTTATTTACTCTCTCTCTTTCTTCATAAATCCACCTATATAAAATCCTAACATCTCTCTTATCTTATCTTCTAAATTTTTCTCTCTTTTTTATTTAGTTTTTTTAATTCACATCTTTCTTTATCTTTACTTCTTCCCTTTTTTTGGTTAATCGGAAGATGCTAATGTTTTAATCTCGTTAATTCTTTTCGTCTGTTTTACATTTTGCATTTTTTAATATCTTGATTAAAATAATGGTGAGAGGTGCTGCTGATCAATCTGTAGTCGATGATGGTGTTGATAAAGAGAGGAAGAAGAAGAATCGTCGATCCAACCGCCGATCTAATCGCAACGCTTCTGTTTCAGTTTCTGGTTCAGGTTGAGAACCTCTTTTATGGCATAATTGGTTTTAATGATTGTGAATTATTTTCTGTACTCAAAGTAAGCTCGGAAGAGAAAATATTTAATGAGTTTATTTGAAGTACTGTATTACTAGATTAGCGGGTTTTTTAAAGTTAATTTTTTTCTGTCGTTTCACGTTAAGTTTTGTCAATTCTCGGTAGTTGTGTCCTCTGGGATTAGAGGAGAAGTGCCTTTATATTTTTTGTGGAAACATTAGTAGTATTGAATGATTGAGTTAAATATTTTTCTATACACCATGATTTGTATTTATTGAATTTTCTACGTTTTTTACTTCCGCAATTGAATGATTTTTGACAACGTTGATGTGGTTGGTAATGCTGAAGCCTCTGCATTTTGTTTTTGTCAGTCTCTCTTCATTCATGATTTAGATTGCATACCTTGGTTTCTGTTTCATCTTTTCTTGATTTTAGTTAATTGTTCGAACAGCTTCTACTTCGATAAGTGAAATACATGGGGAAGCTATGCAGACCTTGAGGAATGGTAACAAAACGAGTTTTGTGAGTCACTCGTCGTCGAGGCAGCAGGGCCTAGACTTGCATCCATCCAATAATCAAGAATCAACCAAAGCATCTGATGTTACTTTTTGTTCAATGCCAACAATGCATATAAATGAACCTGATTCAGTGGAGACAAGCAGCATGCATCATCTGTTGCCTGCTGATCTTGTTGGAGAAGTAGTTTCAGAGTCATGTCCCACAATGACTGCCCATGACGGTTGGGAATATATAAATGAGGAGGTTTATGCTCAGAGTCCGATTTTTCTTCCACATTTGTCCAGGGAAGCAGTTAATGAGGCATTAGAGGTTTGTACCTCTGATTCTGAATGCCTAAGGCTTATTCAAATTAATGTTAACTCACATATACAATTTTGGATTCCTATAAGCTAAATTTTGTGTTCTTTCCTTTTTGGGTTTCCCTTAAATCTGGCAGAAAGGATATGCTTTAAGAGCATTGTTTCATGTAAATGCCCACAATCAACTTGAGGTTGGTAATAGTCCTTTTCCAAAGTTTCCTATGTTTTACTTTACTTTTTTTGGTGCAATATTATGCATTTGCTTTTTTTGCACTGTTAGGCCTATTGCAAGATTGATGGAGTACAGACAGATGTTCTTATTAGTGGGATTGCTGCACAGAATAGAGCTGTAAGTTTGGCATTGTTTACAAACATTATTATTGTTTGAATTTTTTGAATCTATTTATTTTTTTTAAATAGCACTGATTCTCCTATATATCTTAAAACTTTATGGAAGTTTTAATTTTTTGAATGAGTAATTTCTTTTCCATTTTTTTATCATTGAATGGTTTTCCATGGCTTGATTGATATTTATGTCAAGATGCTTGATTTAGTGTCTTTTTCTTTTCTTTTGGGTGCTTTTCTTGTGCATAAAAATATTTGTGTTGTTAGATATATTTCTGTAGTTGTTGAAACTTCATTTTCGTAGGTGGAAGGAGATGTTGTGCTGATTAAGGTTGATCCTTTGTCACTATGGACCAAGATGAAAGGTCTGGGTAACAATTTGGCCCTGGCAGAATATAGTAACTTCCTTTCTGAAGCAAATGAAAAACGTGGTGATACCTACAAAGGAAAAAATAAAGTAGAATTGGGTTATGATCGTGTCAATTCAAATTGTACAATGCTTGCTGAGGAGTTCCATAATGAGGATGTTTTTGCACCTGGAGAAACTTCTTATCTAGAGAGCATTGAACCAGCGTGCTATAATTATGTTAACGGATATCATCTCGCTACTTCAGATTCTACATATGTTGGTTTCTCTGATCAGCAGTATGCAGTTGAGAGTTTGTCTGCCATTATTAGTTTAAATCCATTAAAGCGACCAACTGGCAGGGTTTTAGCCATCATCAAAAGCTCTCCTCGTCGAGATTGTATTGTTGGATATCTTAATGTTAACCAATGGTTTAATTACAGGGACAGGTATGAAAAAAATATGAAAAAGAAGTGTTTGAGGATTTCTGAACATGATTATATCCAATTAACTCCCACTGATCCTAGATTTCCAGAAATGATGGTCCTTGTGAAAGACTTACCTGACTGCATCAATAAAAGATTAGAAGAGGGTGATGCTACTCTTGAAATGGAGCTGGTGGCTGCACAAATCCTTTGTTGGGGTGAAGAAAGTCCTTTTCCCCAAGCCCGTGTCTCGTGTGTTTTTGGACAAGGTGGTGAAGTGGAGCCACATGTTAATGCAATTTTATATGAAAATGCAGTTTGTTGTTCTGAATTTTCTCAAGAATCCCTCTCATGCCTTCCTTCTGTTCCTTGGGAGGTGCCAACTGAGGAATTTAAAAGTAGGAAAGATCTCAGAAATCTGTGCATATTTACAATTGATCCATCAACTGCCACTGATCTTGATGATGCTCTATCAATTGAAAGGTTATCTGATGGCATTTTTAGAGTAGGTGTCCATGTCGCTGATGTGTCTTATTTCGTTTTACCTGACACAGCCTTAGACATGGAAGCGCAGTTACGATCAACTAGTGTGTATATGTTTCAATATAAAATTCCAATGTTGCCCCTCTTGCTCACAGAGAATCTAGGTTCACTAAACCCTGGAGTAGATAGACTTGCATTTTCTATTTTCTGGGACTTAAACAGTTCTGGGAATGTCGTAGATCGTTGGATTGGTTACACTATTATAAGATCCTGTTGCAAGCTTTCATATGAAAATGCTCAGGATATTATCGATGGTAAAATTGATGCGGAAAGTTTTAATACATCAGGAAATGGCCTCCCACAGTTGTATGGCAATTTTGAATGGGCCAATGTTATTAGATCTATTAGAAGTCTTCATGAAGTTTCAAAAACTCTGAAAGAGAAGAGGTTTAGTGAAGGGGCTTTGCAGCTGGAAAGTTCCAAACCTGAATTCTTACTTGATGAAGATGGAACTCCATATGATACCATGCTTTCGGAAAGGAAAGAATCAAATTTTCTTGTTGAGGAGTTTATGCTTTTGGCAAATAGGACAGCTGCTGAAGTTATCTGTAGAGCCTTTCCAGAGAGTGCATTATTGCGGAGGCACCCTGCACCTAATATACGGAAGCTCAAAGAGTTTGAAGCATTTTGTCAGAAGCATGGTTTAGAATTGGACACTTCTTCCTCAGGACAATTTCATCAGTCACTGGAACGAGTCCGGGTAAAGCTCAAGGATGATTCTGTGCTGTTTAATATTATTATGAATTATGCTGCAAGACCAATGCAATTGGCATCTTATTTCTGTAGTGGTGATTTCAAAGATAATGTGGACTGGAGCCATTATGGACTGGGTGTTCCACTGTATACACATTTCACTTCACCACTGCGCCGTTATCCTGATATTGTTGTACACCGTACATTGGCTGCAGCTTTAGAAGCTGAGGAGTTATTGTGGGACTATAAAAGAAAGTTGCTGAAAGAAAAGCAAAGTGATGAAATAAAAGGAAGATTTTTATCTGGTATTTATTATGAGAAAGATGCTCTAGAATCAATGGAAGGCAGGGAAGCATTGTCAGCTGCTGCATTAAGGCATGGGGTTCCTTGCACAAATGTACTTGCTGATGTTGCTGCTCATTGCAACGACCGAAAGTTGGCCAGTAGAAATGTTAAGGATGCTTGTGAAAAACTCTACATGTGGGTTTTGTTGAGGAAAAAAGAGGTACATTCCTCCTGCTTTTGACACTTTGTTTTGTAGTGACCTTTTTAAAAAATTTTGTTATTATTATTTTAAATTATACAGAGTTGCAAACAGGGCCCTGATCCGGACTATGAACTAATAACTATAATTAATTTCAGTGCTTACCAAAGTTGATTTCTTTTAGAGAAAGTAGATTTCTTGTTAATATAAGCATAGGTATTTGAAGGGGAGACAATTAAAGTTTCCAATCAAGTTATCTGTATCAAGACCATGATCAAATTCATATATTGGACTGCACTGGAAGTAACGTGGTGATATATTTATATATTTTTGCTGGGAGTATAAAATTAAATATGGAAGAGGGTGCCATTGGTGAGGCTTTAAAACTCAATTAGCATATCAGTTTCAATATATCTTTATTTTTTATTACATCCTAGTCTTATTTCATTTAATCGCTTTTTAGATCCTTGTGATCAGCATTATTTTATTTGTATCTTTCCTATCTGTTGCAATAATATGGTGATTTTCTTTGATCTATTGAGCTATGTTGTATGTGGGTCACTGACAGTTCAGGTCGGTGATGTGCATTTGTTAGTGAACTTTATTTAGAGTTGAGTGGTTGCCATTGGTAGGAAAAAGGTTCTATGTTCATGTGCTTTGGTCACTGTTGATGCTTTCTCATGGAGTTAAGCTTTATGTTTTACGGTCCTCTGTTCTATTTGCAGGTTTTATTGTCTGAAGCAAAAGTTTTGGGTCTAGGGCCGAGATTTATGTCCATTTATATTCACAAATTAGCTGTAAGTAGTTCTAGAACTTGTAAATTCCTCTTTTCATATATTTGTTTAACATTATTGTTAGTGGCTTTCTTTATTCAAATGCATATTTTTGTTAGATTGAACGTCGGATATATTATGATGAAGTTGAAGGCTTGAAAGTAGAATGGCTTGAGGCTACATCTACGTTGGTGCTTAATTTGGGTACCTACAAACGATCATGTAGGAGAGGTGGTCTTGCTAATTACCGGCTCCTTGAAGATGTTGCATTGGTTACAAGACCTTACGACCAAAAAGAGGAGCAGAGTATGTCTGGAGGCAGTGCTAATGAGTGCATTGCAACCAATGTTGGTGTGGCTGGTTCGAGTTGTCCATGTTTGGATCCCACTTCAAAATGTGGATTTGATCCTGGGGTTTTCCCCATGACCGTGCATCTCCTTTCAACAATTCCTGTGGCACTTCATGCTGTTGGTGGGGATGATGGACCCCTCGACATTGGAGTGCGGCTCTACATGAGCACTTATTTGGGGTAAATTTTGTTTTGGAAGTGAAAATAAAAATCAAATAATGGAAGCCTTCTTGAGGAGAAGAAATCAAGCCTCAGTTGTAGATAAGATTGTGTATAATTATATCTGAGTTTTAGGATGAAAGGAAATCTGTGGTGTCACCTGCCAATCCTACGTGAATCTGTCTCATGCAAGAACATCAACTGGTGGGAGGAGTACTTAATAATGGTCGGGCTGTCATTGACTTGACTTTTAGTGGCTGTTTTTGACAGAAGCTGCTTGCTGGAATACGCCTTCGTTTTTTTGTTGGGGCCAGTTTCAGTATAGTATATGCCCGTATCCAGTGCCTAGATTGTGAGTTTTTCTACTTAATATTTTATTTATACTAATTTGACACTGCAACCCAATAATTTTTGGTTTTGGGTGGCCATATCTTGATTTAAACTTATTTCTTTTTAATATTTTTTATAAAGATATGTGTAGTATGCTCAAGTGTCATTAACTTTCTATTTGGTTTCTGTTTTTCTATGGGATTGAAATGGAAGTGTCAAATAATGTTACATTAATTTTCCTGGCCTCCTTTAGTTTGAATTGCAGTTTATCCCATTCTTCTTGTTTTATACTAGATTGCAAGCTTTCATTGCTATTATGTTTTTTTTTTTTCACAATTATTATATTTAGTCATGCAGAAAAACTCAAACAGAAGATTTTCGTTGCTCTGGCAAAAACAAGTGGGATCCATGACAGTCCTCTAGCTGTCATATTGTGACAAAGTGAGGATCTGGGTTCCTCAAGCGGATGCCTATGTCTTGTAGGTCTTGGTGGATCTTCTTCATGCATTCCTTCCATTCAATTCTCTTCTATTATTTTTGCCTCATCAACCAGACCCTCCTGCCCATAATTTTCTTTTTCATCTTCAAACTCGTCACCATGCCAATCGGCCATTTGCAGTGCACTTTCTGGAGTTGCTTGGCCACCCTCCTGCCCATCATTTTCTTTTTCATCTTCAAACTTGTCACCATGTGAATCGGCCATTTGCAGTGCACTTTCTGGAGTTGCTTAGCCACCCTTTTTTTGCAAGAGAAACGGTTTTCATAGAGTCAAACTTGTCTAGTGGCTTCAGTTTGGTAAAGGCGTTACATAGACTCAAAATTTCTTAGGCGTCCATACGAATTTTTTAATTTAAAAAGAAAATTAAGCAATTTTTCTCGTTGGTTAGCTTATTAACAGATACTATATTGCAGTGAAAATTGGGTAAGTTTTGAACCATTTATTTCGAAATTTCCAATCAATTTCACTTACGCCCCTTCACCGTTGATTCTCACTAGCCAGAAGTGCTAGCAATTGGTTTACTTGTTCTTGTCCCATTTGATGTTGTTGGCCCGTTGGTGTTCCTCTTGAGTGCTCTCTCTTTCGGCTGCTGCGTTTGATTTTCCTCTTCCCGTCTTGTTTTCTGATTGCACCTTGAAGGCTGCGGATTCATTTTTCAATGCTTGGGTGATTTTTTCTGCCAATAACCTGGAAAGCACTCGGTGAAGTTGAGTACTAGAAGATGTTCATCAGCAGGAGATTATCTAAAATTGAGGTTAATGATTTAGAAGAAGATCTCATTTGTAATGAATGTCATCCATGCACTTGGCCTTCGGATTCGAAATATGGTTAGAGAGGAGATACTTCTGCTGCATTGCAATTCTGTCTCTATGGCATCATTATGATTACTCAATGATTTTGTCACCTCCGCATAGATCTATATCCGAACAAAACTCGCTCTACTATATGAATGAAGCTCTAATTGACTTCATGTTGTAAGCTTGATATATAGGCTCTTCATGGTATGCATCTCTTCTCTTCTTGGTATTAAAAGCATTGCATATTTAATTTGAATTCGTAGAGCATTGTAATCTCTTTTGGTTTCAACTGTAGTTATATGTCTGGGATGAATTGGAATACAGGCCACATGCAGAACTCCTGTTTGGAAAAAACATCAGGGCTGAAAGATTACCAATGCTATGTAGGCTAAAAACATGATAAGCAACCAGATGCAAAATATGTTCACGAGGAGAATCAAAAGAAAGTCAGATGCTCACTAACACAAACGATCATGGTCATAAAATTCGAGAACCATCTTATTAAAAGAAAAGATATCTGCGGCCATCTGAAATCGATGTATGTAACTCGATTTGAATCTATCCTAGACAGATATCACTTCTTGGATCAAGTCTATGCCCTATTTTGGTGACATCCATAACCATATCTCGAGTTTTCACAAACAATTAGTTAACCCAAAATGTTAAAACACATGCAGTGAAGTGAAAGGGTTCTGGATTCTGAATTAACCCTTCTGATCAAGTGATTTTTATTCAGTAGTAAATTTATATGGACAAATTATGTCGAAAACAACTTCAAAGTCACTGGCTTTCCCATGAAATGAGTGAACATGAAGTCAAAACAAAGTAACATGCGGAGACTCAAATACTCAGAAAGGAATATCTTTTCAAGTTAAGCAAGAAAAACAAACTGCCAGCATTCAAGGAACTTGGCCATAACCATATCAAGACTGGGATCCTGTTTCAGCTAATGAAGCATCTGCCGCAGAATTTTGGTTTTCCAATAGTTTCATTTGGCGTTCTGCATGTTCTCTTTCACAGGCTGTGATTCCCATGATAATATCAAGCATTGTCCCAGTTGTGCCAAAAAATACAAGGGGTGCCAAAGATTTTCGTTTAATCCCTACTGGAATTGCAAGCAAAGCTCCAGCTACTGAGAACACCCATGTACCCAATGCACTGCAAATATATCACGTTTGGTTAGACTAAATTCACACTTAGAACAACTGTGCTGTGATGTACAAAAAGAATATTTAATAAAAAGATATGGTTGTAATACCTTACATGCAAGAGAAACTCAAGAAATGACTTAATGAAATAAACTTAATTTCTTGAGAATCTGGAGCTACATATTCCCACTTTCAAGAGGGTTAAGATTCAAACACACCAACTTCTTATGAAAAACACTTGTTATAAGTATGCTTCTGTTAATAAAGCGTCTGCACATCTGAGCGCAAACAACTTCAGATTTTCTGAATTTATAGCTACCTTGGAATAATGAACTGGCTATTATGAAAATTTGTACATTATCATATAAACCAAAAACAGCCAATCTAAGTTGAAATACTAATTTTTTTATGGCTTCAACCTAGATCGACACAAAGAAGAACAAGCAATTGCAAGGGAATATAAGATTCCAGTCCACAAATCAACATTAAGAACATTGGAACAAAGGTGATTTCAAAGAGGTCAAAATTAGATGTGGGTGGACGATTGTGACAACATTCAATGCATATATCTGGACTTTCCGGTTAGAACACATAAATTGATAAAACCACACATTATCTGAAATATATCAGAAGTTGTATATCATTTGCAGTATGTTCTAATATAAAAATTTGCAACATAACCAGGACATGATAGACAATACATGAACCTGTTAGCCTCGATACAAATCTGAATTTACATGCTAGACACGGCTCAAAATTATGCACTCAAAAGTGCCAGAAAGTCAAGTGATAGTTCTGAAAATTCGTTTATGGAACACAGAACAATTGAAATATCCATTCATAAGAAAGAACCATGAATGGGCAGCATTTAGTGATGCAACTAAAAAGTGCTCCCAAGTTATGATATTGAATAAATTTCATCAATATAAAGGAAAATTCTATTTCAGACTTTCCAATTAACTGTAAATTAATAAACTTCAAACCAAAATGTCAATAAACAATTACTATACTCCAATTAAGAACATCATTTTGCAGTTCACAAAATAATTGAAACGGAGAGACAGATCAAGAGATTAAAAGAGAAAAAAACTGACTTGGAAACAGAACAATCCTCAAGTTGCTTCACTGGTTCTTGATTCGCCATCTCTCTCTTTCAACTAATCGTGCTCTCGTAATCTGCAAAAATCCCTTAAACCATCAAAATCAAAGACACGAAAGTAAAAAGAAGTCAAGAATTTTCAGCAAAATCTTTCGATGCCCATAAAAGAGAAATTATCATTTAAAGTTCACCTGATGAAAGCCCCAGCCAAGAAGAACGAACAATGCTGCAAGCGCCACTACCAGTGTGAGCTCCTAATGTCTCCTCTTGTTAAAAGCAGCATTTTTTTTATTAAAACGTCAGAGATGAGTGTCGTTTCAGAAAAACGACACTGCAGTTAAGTCGGTTGCTTAAAAGAATTAAACCCAAACGAAAACTAACGGACGAATTTGAGAGACAGGAAGAGAGATGGGAGGAATAGGAGGGCCATTGTTGACAATTGGGGATCTGCTAAGCGATGTGGGAGATGAGAATGTTACTCCTACCCCTCTTTCACCTATTGAAGATTCCAATAATACCCCTCAGCCATTGGACCTCACTAAGCTCTTTCAGGGTCTTTCCTTTCTTTTTTGCTACGGCAAATTCATTCCCCCCATCGACCATGTTGAATGATTTTTTTTGTTTTAATTGTGTATCATTTCATTCTTGTATATTATATAACTTGTTGAATCTTCTTTTTGGATTCCTTCGCTGAATTTTTAAGTTTTAGATTTCTTGATATTTTCTTTAATTATTCCAAAACCAAGTGCAATTGTGAAGCTGCACTTGCGTTATTAGTTCTTCCTGTTTGATATGTGTGGGCAAAATCAATCGAAACTGGGTTTCCTAGAGTGGATTTAGGGGATTTCTAGGCTATCTGATGTGGTAACGGGTCTGAATCAAGAAAAGCGACAGAAATCTATCCTGAGGTGGGTGGATTGAGACCGAACCATAAAAAAAAATTAAAGTTTTCAGAAAAACCATTAATAATAGTTTTATTGATAAAAATAAGATGATCCCTTAAAATAGTAAAGCTATTTATACTAAGATTACATCATCTATTCAAATAAACCCTAACTTAAAAAGTCACATGACTGTTTTATTCAAAAATAAATAAGTAAATAAATTTGGAAAAGAATGTGCTTGCATTAATCTCCTCGGGTTGGAAAAGAATCTGGCTCAGATGAAAAAACTTGAACAATCTCAGCATACATCTCTGGATCAACCCTTTTAAAGTCATCTTCAGCAATCCATGTGCTTTCACTAGCAGATTTACCTAACCACTTCACCAAAAATCATCTATATTGATTGCCCCTTCTTAATGTCGCTTCTTTGACGTTCAACACATCTTCAATAACATCTGCTTGCACTTTGGACAATTGACTAACTTTCTTAGAAACAGAATCTAACTCGCCATCAAGCCCATCAAAAGAATACAAATCAGAAGCATTGAAGATGGGGCTGATATTTAAATTAGAGGGTAGCTCAATCACAAATGCATTAGAGCTAATTTTCTTTAGCACTTTACCAGGTCCAAATTTCCTGGACTTAAGCTTGCCATAAGTGCCTCTGGAAAACCTTTCTCGCCTTAAGTGCATCAGCACCAAGTCACCTTCCTTAAATTTTTGCAACCGTCGATGTTTATTTGTAGCAACAAAATAAGCCTTACTGCTGGCTTTCAAGGCTGATTTCACCTCTTGATGAACCCGCTGGATATGGTGAACAAAAGCCTCTCCATCATCACTCACCCTAGCCTCTTGTGGCAATGGTACTAAGTCAAGAACATGTTGTGGCTTCAACCCGTAGGCAGCTTCAAATGGTGTCTTCTTTATAGTTCTATTTACTGAATTATTATAAGCAAATTCAGCTTGTGGTATCACGGAATCCCAAGTCTTCACATTTTTCTGAACAAGACATCTCAACATATTACCCAAACTTCGATTTACAACCTCTGTTTGTCCATCCGTTTGGGGATGACACGTACTAGAATACTTCAATTTAGTCCCAAGTTTCCTCCATAGAGTCCTCCAAAAATGCCCCACAAACCTAACATCTCTATCTGACACAATAGAAGTAGGAACACCATGCAATCTCACTACTTCTTTAAAAAACAATTCAGCAATATGTGTTGCATCTAAAGTTTTGGAACATGGGATAAAATGGGCCATTTTTGAAAACCGATCCACCACAACAAAAATGGAATCATACCCCTTAGAGGTCTTGGGCAGTCCCAGTACAAAATCCATGCTCAAATGGACCTAAGGTGCTTCTGGTTTAAGTAAAGTAGTGTATAACCCTGTGTTTTGTGAACTTCCTTTGCCAAACTAGCAAGCTAAACACCGTTTCACCAACCTCTCCACATCTCGTGACATTTTTGGCCAATAGTAACACTCAGTCACCATTGCCAAAGTCTTATCTCGCCCAAAATGTCCCCCTAAACAAGTACCATGGAGCTCTCAAATAATTTGTTCACACAAAGACCCTTCAGGAATGCACAATTGATTACCTTTGAACAAATAGCCATCATGCATTCTAAACGGCAAAGTTGTTGCATTAGTTGAAACTTGCAATTCAACTATTACACTGCTGAAATATGGATCAGCTTTGTATTGTTCTTTCAGCTCTTCAAAACCCACCACTTGAGTACTTGTTACGTTCAAAAGCAAAGAGCATCTACTCAACGCATCTGCAACAATATTTAACCCACTAGATTTGTTCTTCAAGGAATAATTAAATTGATCAAGAAATGCATTCCACCTCACATGTCGATCAAGAAGCTTCTTTTGTGAATTTAAATAACGCAAGGCTTGATGATCGGAATAAACCACAAACTCCCGATAAGCCAAATAATGTTGCCAATGATGTATTGCTCTTACCAGCGCATAAAACTCTAAGTCATAAATGGAATATCGTTGTTTTGAATCAGCTAATTTTTCACTAAAGAACTCTATTGGCTTTCCATCTTGACTCAAAACAGCCCTAATTCCAGCCTATGATGCATCACATTCCACCACAAATAATTTTTCAAAATCTGGTAGTGCAAGAACTGGTGCTTTCGTCATCGTAGTCTTGACACGTTCAAAGGCTTTTTGGGCAACATGTGACCAATCAAAACTATCCTTTCTCAAACATTCAGTTATGGGGCTCATAATGGAGCTAAAATTCTAGATAAATCTCTGATAAAATGAAGCTATTCTATGAAAATTTCGAATATCCCTGATGGATTGTGGCATTGGCCATTCTATAATGGCACGTATTTTCTCTAGATCTAGTTTTAAACCTGCTACAGACACAACAAAGCCAAGAAATACCACTTCGGGGCACATAAAAGAACACTTTTTCAAGTTTATGTACAACTGCTCTTTATAAAGCACCTCAAAAACTTGACGTACATGCTTTAAATATTCTTCTTTAGTCTTACTAAAGATCAATATGTCATCAAAATAAACCACAACAAAAGACTTCAAAAAAGGTTTTAGTACCTCTGTCATGACTCGCATAAAAGTGTTAGGCGCATAAAAGTGTTAGGCGCATTAGAGAGACCAAAAGACATCACCAACCACTCATAAAACCTATTCAGTGTTTTAAAGGTTGTCTTCCACTCATCATCGCTTCTTAATTTGATTTGATGATAGCCACTCTTTAAATCAATTTTAGAAAATACTCTCGAATCGGATAGTTGATCTAACATATCTTTTAGACGAGGAATAGGGAAGCGATATTTGACCATAATTTTGTTAATTACGCGGCTATCCACACACATCCTCCAAGAGCCATCTTTCTTGGGTGCAAGTAAAGTCGGACAAGCACATGGGCTCTTGCTCTCTCGCACTAGCCCCTTCCTAAGCAACTCTTCCACTTGCCTTTGTATTTCAACTCACTGCATAAGAGGCATTCTATAGGTTGGTTGGTTTGGCAATGGTGCTCCTAGAACCAAGTCGATAGCATGTTGTATGCTCCTCATAGGTGGTAAACCATGCGGCAAGTCATCTCTAACCAATTTTGCATATTCATTCAGTATTAATTTAACTTTAGGGGAAAATTGAACTGATTTTTTAACCTTATCATTGTTCATTATCTTGCTAACCAAAGCATACATAACCCCAAGTTCTTGGCTTTCAGCTTCAAACTTCTCGGCAAACAAGTACCCATTAACCTTGCTATTCATTGAAAGAGCATTTGTTTCCTTAGCTTCCTTAAAAGGGTGCAAAGTGTACCTTTTGTCGCCTTTATAGGAGAAGTAGATATTAGGCTTGGTGCGATGTTCCATATCATAGTCATATAACCAAGGTCGACCCAAAAGGATGTGACCAACATCTATAGGAACAATATCACATAAAGCCTCTTTATCCAGACTAGAACCCATGCTAAATTTGACCAAACATCGCATCGTAACTGGAATCTCATTGCCCTTCTTCAACCACCTAACTTGATATGAATGCAGATGTTTCTCTGTAGGTAACTTCAATTTGTGTACTGCCTCAGTTGAAATAACATTCTCCTTGCTTCCTCCATCTATAATTAAGTTATACATCTTACCACCACATAGAACACGAGTCTGGAATATGCTGCGCCGCCTCCAATCTTCGCCCTCTTCCTTAGTTGTTGCAATCATCACTCTTCTAACCATTAAGGACTCCCCTTGAACTGGATGAACAACAATCTCATTCTCTTCATCAATATATTCATCATAAACAGGTTCAACATCCTCAATAGCATCATTAAACTCTACAAGGTTCAGTGTTCGTCGTGGACAAGAATAGGAATAATGTCCCTGTTCTCCACATGTAAAACATGGAGGTTGTGAATTGTTACCTGCCTTGAAACCACTAGAACCAGAATTATTTTGAACCTCATATTGCACAACACTCTTTCCTTTTTCGCTTCTATCCACGTTACTCACACCTCCACTTCTTGCTTTAATGGATGTGACAACCCCTCTGCTATTACGTTGAGTTGTTTGATCATCCTGAAAAGTCTAATTAATGCTAGGATTGCTTGCTGTTCTGCCCAATAAAGGCCTCCTTGCACCATAGCGCAACACCTTACTTTCGGCCATTAGAGCGTACTGATGAGCATCTTCAAGATTAAACAATCGAACCACACCCATTTCATCTCTAATAGTTCTATTCAACCCTGTAAGATAACGTGAAGTCATCTGTTCATTTGTCTCACTTAAACCAACACGAATAGACAAATTGTTGAACTTAGAAGTATACTTTTTGACGGACATGTTGTTTTGCTTCAAGGAATTAAATTTCTCATATAATTCCATAGCATAATCAGTTGGCAAAAAATTTTGCCGCAACTTTTTCTTCATGTGCTCCCAAGTGTTGATTTTGCCTTGCCTTGCCTTGCCTAGCACGTTGCTCTTCAACTCTTTTCCACCATTGAAGTGCAATGCCTTTTAATTTGAGTTTAACAAACAACACTTTCCTATTTTCAGCCATTGGTTTCCACTCAAAATATGTTTCCAAGCTAGCCTCCCAATCTAAATAGTCTTCGACATGCGTCTTCCCATAAAAATCGGTAGCTTCCACCTTGACTCCCCCACCATTCAAATCAAGAGCATGCAGTAACCGGTCTTCCAATCTGCCTCCCACTGCATTATTTATGGCTCCAGCATCATGAAAAGGGTTTTCATTCTCTACATCATCAAAATCATCCTCCAAGCCACCTTCCGGTATGTCAAAAGGGTCGCGGTAATCTTCTGGAGTCTCCGTACGGGCTACCGCAGGTTCTTGCCGCTGCAAAGCTTGTACAGCCCGCGACAAATCTTCAATCATACAATGCATCTCAGCAAGCTTTGTTTGTTGTACTTGATTGCCTCTCCCACGACCTCTACCACGTCCTCTACCACGTCTAACCATTGTGAAGGAAACAAATAGGAACCCTGAACGGCTAAGGTCTTCCAATCTGCCTCCCACTGCATTATTTATGGCTCCAGCATCATGAAAAGGGTTTTCATTCTCTACATCATCAAAATCATCCTCCAAGCCACCTTCCGGTATGTCAAAAGGGTCGCGGTAATCTTCTGGAGTCTCCGTACGGGCTACCGCAGGTTCTTGCCGCTGCAAAGCTTGTACAGCCCGCGACAAATCTTCAATCATACGACGCATCTCAGCGAGCTTTGTTTGTTGTACTTGATTGTCTCTCCCATGACCTCTACCACGTCCAACCATTGTGAAGGAAACAAATAGGATCCCTGAACGGCTAAGGATCTCAACAAGCTCTGTTTGCTCTGATACCAATTGATGTGGTAACAGGTCTAAATCGAGAAAAGCGGCAAAAATCTGTCCTGAGATGGGTGGATTGAGACCGAACCATAAAAAAAAATTAAGGTTTTCAAAAAAACCACTAATGATAGTTTTATTGATAAAAATAAGATGATCCTTTAAAATAGCCTTAAGAGACTATTTATACTAAGATTACATCACCTATTAAAATAAACCCTAACTTAAAAAGTCACATGCTAGTCACATGAATGTTTTATTTAAAAATAAATAAGTAAATAAATTAGGAAAGGAATGCTCCTACATCACTATCAGTAAAAAGAAAAGGAATCTGATTATTGTTTGAGTAGGAAAATAAGATATTGCCTTATAAAATTCGAAAAAAAAAAATTGATTACTGTGTGGGGAAAAAAGTTAAGGACAAAATATTTTGTAGAATGGTGAGGTGATAAACAAACTTTGGCTATGTTGTAAGCTTATAATCCGTTGATCATGTTTATAGCGAGGTCAGCGCATGGGTTAGAAGCTTATGATAACATATCAATATAAATTTTTTGACTTATCTAGTGTAGTAATTGTGAGACTGATAATTGGATTCACTTGTTTGGTGTGGCCGGTTCAACCACAAAAGGACAGTTTGACTCAAATAAAGTTTTTTCGTTACAAAAAGAAGTTAACTTTACTAATTATAATGCAGGAGTGGAAGGTGTTCATCATATATAGAACTGAAGTTCTTGTTTAATCTGCCTGTGGTTTTGAAATTTTACACACCTCTTTCTTTGTATCTACGATGATAAAGCATATTCACCCCGATCATTTTTGCTTCAGGAAAATTACAATCAATTGAATGAAGCACTTTCTGGTTCTGATCACTCATGGACAGCTCTAACTTTAAAGGTAATGGATGATCTCTGATGAAGGATATAAAGGATATGCAGAATTGTCTCTGGTTGAATGATTCTTTTGTTTGAGAATGTTTTCCGCATCAATGAGGCTTGTTTCGGACACTTAGCTGTGTCTTATATATGCTTTCATCTTTTTTTTTTTTTCTTTTTCACTCTTTGCGGTTGGTGGAAATGGAGGTGGCATGGTAGTGTTTCAGCATTAATTTCGTATTCTATTTCTTTACTGACTGTTGTGGACAATTCTCTATCTTCTTTGCTGTGACTTATGTTTTCCACATTTGCGCCAGATTCTCCAGTATTTTTTTCCAAAATGGTTTCTATTATTCAGATCCCTTACCCTTATATTTGTTCCTTCTTTCATTAAATTTCTCTTGGTTATGTCAGTTATGCATTGCTCTGGAAACTGCAAATAATTTGGTTTAGTCCACTGATACGAATGTTAGATTGCTATCAGAGAAGGTTGGGGAGATTGAAAAAATTATCAAGAGGGGAGACTCTGCCATAGCAGCAGCAAAGGCTATGCAGTTCTCTCTAAACCAGAAGGAAGGATTGTCTGTGGGAAAATCTATGAAATAGTCGAGGTCCCATCAGGAACAAGGTTTTTACAGTCTTTATAGGATTTTCCCTTTTAAAAATTGTCTTCATAAAGATCAGGAAGAAGAGAATAGAGATACTTATATAAAATACGTGACACTTTTTTGGCTCTTGGATTCTTGTTTAGGTAAGTTTTCTGTCCTGTGGCTAGTTCGGTTGTTTTTCAGTGACTAACTGTTTGAATCAAAATCCAGGTTGTTACTACGACATGCATGAATTTAGACTTTGTCTTTTCCTGAAGTTATATTCTGACATTAGCATGTATGATGTGTTTCAGTGTTGATTGAAGTTACCCCTTGAATGATACGAGTGCAGAAATTTTTGAACTAAAATTAACTGCCAAATAATTCTATTTTATTTCTGCTAAGACATCATAATCCATTCAGTTGCTTTACTTTCCACAATGATGTTGAAAGCTGCTATTATGATATGAGTCCTGCCTCCAGGATTTCTTCTATGCTTTGTTGGTATATGTGCTGGATTCTTCTTCAGGATTTCTTCTGTAACTTGTAAACCTTCCTTAGCGTTGATTTCTCACCTGTTAAATGAGTAAAGGAATCCTTAGACAAAAATAATCAGATTATCGAGACTCTCATAGGCTTGAAATTAAGGTTATTGTGATGCTATAACTATCGCAGAACAGGTTTCTTGTGTATTATGTTGTAATTTATTTGTATGCATTACTTCTAGCTTTTCTCTACATGGTGATGTACCTACACATTCCCTAAAACCATGAAATTCAACAGGGATTTAAATGGTACTGAAAAATTTTACAAGACGGGGAGTTTGGTGGGAGATGTTTTATTATCAAAATTGAAATATTATTTTGAAGGTTATTATGTATAAATTATTATTATTATTATTATTATATTTGATAAAATTTAATAAAAATTGGGAGGTATAAATAATTATTATATTTGATTAAAGATAATAAAAGAATATTAACATATTATTTTTGTTAAATATATTTGGATTTGATTATTCTAAAATATTTTTTTTATTATTTGTTATATGAGTAGTGTCATATATATAATTTTTGTGCACAAACAACAACATGTCATCATGCGCTTGAACAATTTAAAATTAAAGATAAAATAACACTCAATCATATAATGACACATTGTTGTTGGTATGTATAATATTATTGTTGTTATATTAATTAAAAATGAGGTTATTTTTACTTCAAAAAAATAAATAAATAAGGATATAATTATAAAAAAATCAAGATTACTTCGATAATATTTTAATATATAAAGTAAATGTGATAATTATGATATCTTTTATATTATTTATTATATCATTATTAATAATAAAATATTTTATTATTTATAAATTAAATAAATAATATAATATAAATAATAAAATATAAATTAATCGAAACTTATTAAGAGGGCGTTTGGTTTGAGTAATATTTTATTACCAAAATAGAAAGATTATGTAGAAGATAAATTACTTAGAAGATTACTGGGTATAAATAATTATTATATTTGGTTAAAGGTAATAAAAGATTACTAGTAAATTATTTTATTTAAATATTCTTAAAATAATTATTTTTAAATATTTTTATATTATTTGTCATATTAATTAAAAATAAATTTATTTTTGTCTCAAAAAATTAATAAATAATAATATAATTATAATAAAATTAAAATTACCTTGGTAATTTTTAAATACCTAAGGTGAAGATAGTAATCAGATTAGCACCTATATTACCTATCACGTCAGCATTGATAATAAAAAATTACTGTAATCTTTTATTATTGACAAATTAAATAAGAGAATAAAAAATAGATTATCAAGATAATCTTTAAATACAAAAACCAAACGCCCTCTCAATGTTATGATCGACTCCCCTACAGATCTCTCCAAAGCACAGTACCACACAGTTCAAAAAACTAGTGTAAATGAAGAAGATATGTCTGATTTTATTTTTCTCACTGAGCAAGAAAACAATATAAAACGTCTTCTATTTCAATCAGACCTCTCACGCCATCCAAAATCAAGCAACAGAAAAGTAAATTAAGACCATTTGAGGTGTCGGTAGCCTCCCCAGCATATAGCTGCCCAGTACATAACCTCCTTAACAATTGTCACTGTTCACTAATATATTTGCCAAATCATCCAACTTTTATTCCCTTCTGCTGCCACGTTGCTCACTCTTTTTCGAAGAATCTTCCGTAATCCTTTTGCCCTTTAACCAATTTCCTCTCTTATGTGTCCCCTTCTTCCTTCCAGCGCAGACCTTGAGAGGCCCATCATAGTACTTGTACCAAACCTGATGTTCGAAATTGTTTATCATCTCTTTAATCCAATCTTGTGCTTAGAGCTCACTTTGAAGCACATAGAGATGGTAATAAGTTGGCCAAGAGCCTTAATTCTTGTCTATTTTCCTAGCGGAGAAACTTTTCTTTATTCTCTCTTCGTCTCGCTCTCCGAATACAAAAATAACAAAAAATCTTTGTCTCTTTTTTCGTAGAAAAAATTTCTCTTTTTCTCTTCCTATTCATATAAAAAAAAGTTCTTACACTTTTTCTCTCTCTATCCCCACTAAAAAAATAATAAAATATCTATTAAATAACATAACATATTTATAATAATTCAAAATTTGTAAGAGTAATTTAATATATAAGAGTTTAAAGATTCCATAAGAGAAAAAACTAATTAGAAAGATGATATATTAGAGATATATATATCTCTGTCCCTTACTACAAAAATTTTAACTGTTTTCATCTCTGTTTTTATTAGAGAATTTTTTTTTAATTTAGAGAGAGACAAGCTTAGACCTAATTTCATACACGGAAATGTCATCTATATAAGTATAGTCTTAACTATTACTAAGCCTACCCCAAACATCACTTTCAGTCCAATCAACGCGAACTCAATTAACAAAGCCCAAGTTCATTCCATTGTCGGTTTTAAATGGGTTTGATCCAAACTAGTCTAAACGAATATGCATGAAAATGACCAAAAAAATATCTTCAAGTAATTTAGAGCAACATTTTAAGCAACTTGACAGAGGGAGAAGGAAAATATCTTTTCTATTATATTTAAAAAAAAAAAAAAAAAACTTCTTCTAGATGATATTTAAAGTCAATAGATACAGGATTATTTGTCTAAAAGGCCTCTATAACTCTCTTTTATGTATAAAATAAAATAAAGTACTTAGGTTAAAAATTTGATGAGCTCTCAGCGATCATGAGCTTAACCATCAACTGGGGTCAACACTTTCTGCAGCTAAGAAGAAAGCAACAACTTAACCAAAATTCTTACCGACTAATCAGTGAAGAAAGGAGACAACGCTATCAACAGCTGTGGTCTCTATTTTTAATTTGTGCAATTTGTATTAATCTAACAATAATGTCATCGTCTCATTACCTTAATTAACTCCTTAATGATGCTTTCAGGAACATAAACCCCCTTTAATTAATGGGTTGATTCTCGTCTTACAAAAAACAATTAATTTAAGTGACGGATCTAAGGCAGTGACATCACTGCCTTTCAACTTTAACTAATTTCTTTATTTAATTAAGCATGACGTTGGCTAAAAAGTTAACGAAAATGACTTTTCTTTTGGACAGGATCAGTTGATATTATCGCTCCACGTGGACGACAAATAAGCAGCAGCCTGTTGGTTCTCCAAGGGGCGCTTTCAAAGTAGGAATCATTCTACATGGTTTATTGCTTTACCCAGTCTTAATTATAATTTAACTAATCAGTGATTAGTTGACGCTAAGTACACTGTAGGATTATGATAATTAGGATTAAAGATAGAGGTTTCGCTATCATTTGTTACTTCCAAGTTACTTTCGGCTTTTGGTTTGGCCAAAGGACTTATTCCCACCCAAAATATATTGTTATGTCAAGTTTTTTTTGTTAATTTTAAAAATCTTATTTATCCATATATATATATAGTTAAATTTAACGAAACTCTAATACCTTAAAAATTTTTTTTTTTCTCATAAACCCTAAAAACTAACCATTTTTTCTTTAGGTCAAATTTTAAAAAATGGTATTCTCTCTGTAGGGTTCAGTTTTTAATCTCCGATGCTAAATTCGATGCTATCACGGGTGACAAAGATTCTCTGATGCATTATCATGCTCTAGCAATCTCCCAAAAGAAAAATTCTAGGAAGACAAAGAGCGTCAGGGTGGGAAGAGAATCGTCTTCCCAAACAAAGACGAGGTCTTCATCTTCATCTTGGAAGATGAAGAGCTTCTTCTCCCAATGAAGATCTTCATCTTTTTAGGTCAGATTTGCATCAGTCAACATTCCAGAGGAGGGGAGAGAGACTGTCGAAGTATGATAATGCATCGAAAAAGTTTTATCACCTGCGATGGCACTAGATTTGGAGCCGGGAACTGAAAACTAACCCCTAGAGGGGAATTTGATTATTTAAAACTTGGTCTAGAGGAAAATGATTAGTTTTTAGGGTTTTTTAGGGATGGGGAGGGGGAGGGGGAGGGGGTGAGGAAGGAGATTAAATTTTAATTTATTTTTAATATTACAAATAAAATGATCAATTTACCTTTGAAACCATTAATTTTAACCATCTATAAATAGGCAAATATGATTTTTAAAGTTAACGGGGGAAAACTTGAGATAATAGGATACTTTGAGTGGAAAATAGTCCTTTGGCCTTTTGGTTTCTTTGAACTTTGATACTTTTGCAGACTTCCTTACCATGTTTTTAAAATTAGGTTGATAGTCGGATCAGTTATATCATTATTTTACCGCTTAACTGATTTAATTAATTCAACTGATTAGTTTTAATATAAGTTACCATAATTGAATGAATTATTATAAAAGGTTGAATTAACACTTTATAATATTGTAGAATTATTCCATTGAGTGTTATTATCATTCTCAAATTTACCACTATTAAAAAAATCAATACAATTTTAAATCTATTCATTTATATTAATAATACAAACATTATTGTATAAATAATTCACATAAACAACATTTAATTCGTCGTGAGCTTTTAACTTTTAAGAGATTTTAAATTTACAGTGTGGAGTTCCGACTGAAATTTGAGTCTTAAGAGGTGAGAAGTGTGTATTCACTTTGAGAGAAAAGTTAGATTCTAATTTTAGGTTTAAAACTTTTAAATTTTAAGTTTTAATGTTTTTAAATTTTAATATTAAATAAAGTAGTATTTAAATTTTTTTTCATTGCCAAAATAAAAAATTAGTAAGTAAAATAAAAATAGGTTTCTTGGGTTTAAACAATTTTTTTCGATTGAGTGGTTTTCATTAGATTTGATTGACTTTTTAATTAGTGAACAATTAAATAAAAATTGGATCTCATTAGATTTGATTGACTTTTTAATTAGTGAACAATTAAATAATTAATTGAACTTATTAAATCAATTGATTTAATCCGAATTTGATAATAGTGTTTTCTAACAAAAACCCAATGCATCTTACGCAGTCATTCGCTGATTCTAGCTGTTTCAATTTGAAGCCACGCTCTCAAGGGAGAGATGTGATTTGGCTGCCAGCACTGCTAAAGATGGAGCCTCATAGCTTTTGTTGTGAAGAATTATTTTATATTTCTCCAATACAATAATGACTAGGATTGAATTTGAACTGAGCTAAATTCGAATTCGATTCGATTTATATATAGTTAGCTTGAGTTTGAATTCGAGCTCAACCGAGCTCGACTAAAGCCAGCTCAAATTCGATTTGATTCGTTTTTCGTTATCAAAATGACATCATTTTAATACATATTAATCAAAACGATATCGTCTCATTTTAGATTGAGTTTGGTTGAGTTTGAGTTCCAATTGACTTGATTCGTATCTACCCCTAAAAATGACCAGATCCAGAAGCAGCAAATTTTATATAACTTCAGTCGATTTCAGGGACAATAATGTCAAAAGAAAGACAAAAAGAAAAACAAAACACTAGTTCCCAAATGTCGTCCCCTACTGGTTTTTTATTTGTCAGTATGGTGAACCTGTCTCTGCCGGTTGTTCAATAAACATCATCCTCGTTGTGAGTCATTCCTTCCTTCTCTTAAACAACCAGAACCCGTGATTCACGTTGCCAAACAAGTTACACCCATCTCAATAATGTGCAATGTCATTTGGGTATATTTTTAATACATAATTTAAATATATAAATAATATATTATTATATAATCATTATATCTAGAACATCTATAGGATTTGTAATTTTATTTGTAAGAAACACTTGCCACGTTTAGGGTTAATAGAATAGTATAAGTTAAAAGTTATATTATGTGAACATATTTTTAAGTATATAAATAAGTAAATATATAATATATCATCAAATGATTAAATATTATTTTATTTTTAATTCAAAATTATTTAATCATATACTAATACATCATTATATGTATATTTAAAAATATATAAATATAATTTTATCGAGTTTAGCTCGACTTCTCTAGAGCCACGCTTGAGCATGTCAAACTCATTTTAAAAGTGTTTAATGAAGCTTGAGTTTGAATTTGAATCGAGTTTTGTGTTCAGTTCAATAGTAAAATGACATTGTTTTGATATATATTATTTAAAATAATATTATTTTGGTTGATTTATGCTAAATCTTTTAGACTAGTGAGTTTCACAAACTGAATACTCTTAAAGTTTGAATTCGAAAATATTAAATTTTTAAATTCAAATTCATTTGAGTTTAACTTATTTTAGATTCATTTGAGTTAAACTTAAATTTAAATTTGAGTAAATTTATATCGAATTTAACCGTAATTTTATTGATAACTTAATGGTGATGTAAGATGGAAGATTATTTTTAAAAGGAATCTTGTAGTCATCAAATTAGACAAAAGAATCGCATATCTTCCTCGGCGTATACGATACGAGTTAAAAAGATATATTCAATCAAATTGTTAATTACAAGAGTTGACAACAGAGTTTTTATTATATGCTAGGATTATTGTTTCATTAATTTTTATTATGTTGTATCTCAGGAAATGCGCCAATCGGCTTGCATTTTGACTTGGATTATGAATGTCTATTCCTTATGAAATGGGACTGATTTTTGATTAAACTAAATTTGGTAGGTTAGCTGCGTGCATGAACCTCCAACTTTATGTAAAGGCTAACAAAATTTATAAAATATTAGAATTTTTGTTAGATTTGTGAAATTTTAACTTATCCCAAATCTCGAATTTACTTGTTCAATCAATTCAAATAGAATTCTCCAGTTAAAAAATAATAATAATAAATAAAACTTAAAACTTTGAATTGTTATGACATTAGGGTTGCAGTTTTAATGCTCACTGACGGGGGGACATGTATAGCCCCACGAGAACTTGGAGAGTCGTCAACTTTGAACACTTGCCGTTTTTTCTTATAACATTTTTAATGGAGAAATGGATTGCAATAAACTAAAAATGCAGTATAAAATAAGAAATTTAATTCGAATTTGACTTCTTTTAAAACCCTCAATAGATTGTTCCCTGTGTAAACTAGAATAATAAATATTATAAAGGTGAAAAAGACTTATTCCCATCCAAAATATATTCTTTTCTCAAGTTTTTTTTTATTATCTTTAAAAAAACATAAATATCCACTCATAGATTATTATCTTTAAAAAAACAAAAATGCAGTATAAATGGTCTATCTCTCCCAAAGCTTCATTTTCTTCTGGCAGTCTCTCTCTCCCTATCTCTCTCTCTCTGATCGATCATCTAAATGAAAATTATGAGCTCTTTGTTTGAGAAGACAATCTCTCTTCCCTAGGGTCACAAGCGGATTCACGATCTTGAAAGGAAGGCCAACGACTCTCAGGAGGAGAAGAGAGCGACGACGACAGACAACACAAATAAAGGAGAATGTCGCATTGTGTGTAAGCCATTGGGAAAATAGAGTGCCAATGATGAAGGGCAGGACTGACGTTGAATTGGTCTTAAGCGTGAAAGGCTACCAAAGACAGAGGAAGGAAGTGGCTGTTATGAATTGGGTCGAGAGAATGAAAAATAAATCCTAGGAAGGGAAAATGTTATTTTTTAAAGTCTGACCTAGAGAAAAAATTGTTAGTTTTTAGAGTTTATAAGAGAAAATAAGATAAAATTTTAATTCATTTTTAATATTATTATAAAATAACAATATTAGTCGTAAAACTAACAGACTTAACTGTCTTGCATGGATATTTAGATTTTTTGAAAAATAATGAATAGAAACTTGAGAAAAGAGTATATTCTAACGGTGCGTTTGGTTAGAGGACATTAAATATTACTTTGGTAATGTATTTTTTATTATTTATATTATTTTGTTTGGTTTATAAATAATAAAATATTTCAGTAATGTTTTATTACAAATAGTGATGTGATAAGTAATATAAAGAATAATATAAGGAGTAATCTGATTACTACCTCTACCTTATGTATTAAAAGATTATTAAGGTATTCTTCATTTTATTATAACTATATCCTTATTTCTTAATTTTTTTAGAGTAAAAATAATCTTATTTTCAATTAATATAATAAATAACATAAAAAAATATTTTAAAATAATTATATCCAATAATATTTAAGTAAAATAATATATAAATATTATCTCATTACTCTTAACCAAACATAATAATTACTTATACCTACTCAGTTTATTAAATTTTATTAAATATAGTAATAAATTTTATCTAATAATCTTTAAAATAATATATTTTTAAGATAATACTCTAATTTTAATAATAAAATATTCTTCAAATCAAATCACCCTTAAATGGGAATAAGTCTTTCGGTCTATTACAAATTATAATAATTAATAAATAATAAAATTATTATTAAATATTAAATTTAATTAATATTAATGTGTGAGACCAGGTGTGTCTAGTTGCAATAACTAAATAATGATTAGTTACTGTCTTACCGAAGCTTTTTGACTTGTCCTTGTAGCCGGCCGTCCAAACAGAACTGGACAGTGGAGGCGCGTGCCTGATTTTCACGGACCGGTCTGTTTCATTGCGTACATCTTACATTTCAGGCCGTTGCATCAATTAAATTACTATAATGTTCCAATCAAGCGCCCACTATATAGCCACGTCTTAGGTCACACTTTGGGGAATCCTTCACTTCACTGTATATCAACATCCATGTATTCTATTTTTATTTGTATTCGTTAATTTCCTATATATATTTTGGGTAATTAATTTATTTTGAAAATTCTTCCTCTAAAATTTCACTATCCTTATCACTGCACTGGACTTTGACCAAGCGTTAAGATTAATTGCTCCGACTGACTGGCATATTTGAGAATGATTCCGCCCATCCGATGGATTGACTTTTTACTTGGTCCATCATTTCAGCTATTTAGCAGCCGTAAATGAGTATGCTTTTCCTCATTCTCTGATAAACAAAATAAATATTAAACAATATTACTCGGGTAAGCAAAATATTAATAATGATAAATATTATTTTAATATTTATTTATATTTAATCGGAGAATCACTTTTACATATTTTATACTCAACTATATCATTAGAATTTATTTTTTATATATATTCAAATGTCATAAAAACTTTATTTTATTTTTGGTTTTTAATTCTCAAAAAGATTTAATTTATTTTTTAAAAATTTTATTGAGTCAATAATTGTTATGCGGGTACACTAACCCCTAGACAAGGTCATAGGTCATATCAGACCAAATTTAATATAACTTATTATATTTATAAGTTATATCATGTTAAGACTTGTGATATGATAAGATATGAGTTTTCGGTAGGTTGAACCTAAAGACCCCGATGCAACCCAAACAATTCATAGACACAACATGACTAGTAAAATTTGGGTCGTGCCACTGCATAACGTGTCTTTGACATGTTTATATAGTACATATCTCATAGTAATTATACTTTAAAGTAATGTTTAGTTGTCATATGACAAATATCTGATAGTATATCTAGAATTCTATTGACTTGACACATCAACTAAGTGTATAGATAATTCACACCAAGAGCGTGTAGATAACTCAAGTTGCCTAGATGCATTTGTTACATTAGGCAAATGATTATACACATATCACCTTAATTAATTGGATGGATATGCATACTTAGCAAAACATTCAAACACTATATGCCCCTGGATGATGACAATACCCTCACCACTTGGCCATAAAAGCCAATAAAGGGATAAGGGTAAAGATCTTTCTTATCAATTCGATCATTTTTCACGCTTGTGAATATATTCTTTGAATTCTCTTTAGTTTTTCTATAATAACATTTCAAATTCACTTATTCACCAAAAGCAAGAATACTCTTTGTAATTGTTTTTTAAAAAAACATTTTAAAAAATTAAAAATAGAATAATGAAAATAGGTTTGGCTTAAAGCAACCAAACTTCTTTAAAAATCTCTTGTATTATTATATAATTTTCAACATCAACAAGAGACTCAAAACAAAGAATGGATTCGATCAAGAAAATAATATATAAAAATATAAAATAAAAATGATTTATACAAAGTGAATATCTATAAAAATAATATAGAGGCAAAGACACCTTGGATGGTTAAATCTACGAATAGAATGAGATGTCTTTGTCCCTAGGCTTGAGATTTTCTTGTAAGAAAATTTGAGTAAATGGGTTAAATTGTCACTTAAGCATACACAGTTAATTACTTTTTATTAATAATAAGTAATTTTTACTTACAAATTATCATAAAATCCAAATGATTTAAACAATTTATATTGTGATATCGTCAAAAATAGTAAAATAATTTACTTGAATTAGTAATGTGACTAAATATGAATGTTCGTCAAATAAACTAGTAAGAGATATCATCGTTAATATTGATGAAGACGAAGAGATACTTGTTAGAGATGAGAGATTTCTCTTTAATGATTTTTCATATGAGTGTCGTCGTTAAATAGTTACTAAAGTAGGAGGATGAAAACCGAAAGATTTGGAGACAAGAAAAATCACATTTGAAAATTAAAAAAGTTAAAACTATGATAAAATTATAAGTTTTCAAAATTGAAAAAAATTAAATAAAATTATAATTTTTTTAATGTTATTAGTAAAATAATAGTTTTACTTTTAACCCTAATAAAAATAATTTTAACAAAAATTAAATTATAGATAAATTTTTAAATTTTTAAAAAATAATAAATATCAATTTAAAATTTTACTATGTCTTAAATAGAAGGAGGACTAAATGTCCAAATTAAGACTTAAATTTTGCATGGGCATTAAACATTCTTCTAAAAGTGAAAGCGAAGATTGGTGTGCTTAACAACTTTTCTTATGATGGGAAGTACGATCGGTGATGTATAAGTAATTTTAGAGAAGGTGGTGTGAGACGGCGGATCCGGCCGGTGAAGTGAGGTGGTGGAAATGCTGACATTGTCACAGTAAAAAAAAAAAAAAACCAGTCAAAGTGATGGAGTTTACGGAATATATCTTACTGACGTACTGTCAAACGTATTGCTGTCGTACTGAATTTCATTTTGATGGTTTCAAGGCAAATTGATTCGTAAATATCTTTGCTGCTATTTTTTATTATTATTTTTTACATTCTATATAATTTATATTATATTCCCCCAATCATGCATTTTTCTTTCCAGACTCTGAAATTCTGATTATCCGGTTATCATGTCACACAGTGTATTCATTCACTTGTAGTTATTAATATTTTGTAATATATAATATATATAATTTGATGTATTATAATATAAAAAAAAAATTATAAAATATATCAAATTAATATAATTAATTAATATATTATATAATATAATATATATTATTAATATAAAATATTAATTAAATTATTTATTATTTAAAAAAATTATATTATATAATATAATATTTAATATATGATATATAATATAAAAATTAGATTTTTGATATACAATATACAATTCAACTATTATACATTTAACTATTACAACGGTAGTTTCCTTATTAACAAAAAAGAAAATTATATTAAAATCATTTAACCATAGTAACTCACCTTGGTCCAAAACCAAAGGTAAGGCAAAGTATTTAATAATATAATAATAACATAAATTATAAAATAACTAATTAAACTATTTTAAAAACATTTATGAGAAATTATAATAAATATGTAAAACTAAATGGTGTTAAGTGAAATTATCTAAAACTTTAAAAATTAAGCAAAATTACCCTTAATTTGGGAAACGACTAAATTGTCCTTATATATAAACTCCACATTTCCTATAGATTTATTGTTCAAATTCAGAAAAAAAATCGGATCTCCCATGGGGCGCAACTGGGTTTCGTTTTTTCCATAGACTTTTTGTATTTTTAGATAATCGAAAATGACAAATAAAGATAGTACATCATCTCACTTCTTATTTGAATTAATTTATTGTTGAAAGTATTGAGATTTAAGGGAAATTTTGAGGTTTAAATATTTTGGGTTTTGATTTTGAACAATGCATAAAATGTTTGATTCTTGGTTGTTTTACTTGAATTTAGAGGCTGAAATGACGATTTTTTGCCAAAAAATGGGTTAAATCTGTCGGCGCTACGGTAATCTCCCATGGGCGCTCAGGGGGTGGGGGAAAAATTTAGCGTTTTCAAAATTTTAGGAGAAGGGAAAGAGGGGCGTAGAAAATTTTACACTGAACTGTGAGGCAGTCTGTGAAAACCGTGGGTTGGGTAGAAATTGACTTTTTTTAAACTATAGGCCTTTAGGAGACAGACTTTGAACAACTATAACTTTTGATCCGAAAGGAGTTACGGTGTTTCAAGCTCTATAACGACAACCCGCTTCACCGATTGAGCCCAATTTGGAGGCCCAAATAAAACTGTTTCAGTGTGTATTATGCAGTTTTTTTGTTTTACCAAATTTAAGATTTTCAGTTTTTATGATTTTGAGCTTGTTTGTAACCGGACTAGACTTTTTTTATATGTAGTTTTCAAATTTGACATCTGTCTCTTTAGTTTTGTGCTTTTTTGGACAAGTTTTACGATGTAATTATGAAATTTCAGATCAATTTTTTGATTTTTTTGTTTCTAAGAACGGGTAGTTTTCAAAATTTAGATCTCTTTTTTCAGATTTTTAAGTGATTTTGTAATTGTTGACATTTTAGGGTATTTCAATAAATCTATTTTTTTAACATATTATTTAAATCCTTTATATATTTGTGTAATATCAAAACGCTCTTCATATTTTTCTAATATTTTATTTAACCCCTAAATTATTATCAAATATCCAAATGTCCTATTTACATGACATACGAAATAGGATTAACAAATAAAATTAAGTTTTGAGTTAAAATTCATATAAATATTTTTTTTTATGAATTGATTTTTTTTATTTGAATTAAAAAATATGAACTTATTCCTTCCGAATGAATCTATAGTAATTGATATTAAGTAAAAATAAGTATTTAAATGATATGAAAAATATATATAATGAGAGTGAGAATGAAAGAGCTCATATAAATATAATAAAAATTAATTTTAGTATTTTAAAAAAAATTTAAGATATTTTTATTTAAAAATAAAAGAATAGGTATTTTTACTTAATAATGAGGTAAAATAGTTATTTAATTTAACTTCCCTCATTTTTATCTTCGCCATCCAGACGTCCCGTATAAATGTCATAGAGCAGGTGGGTGGAGAGTCTATAAAATGGCAAAGGATTTATCTAGAGCCCATCTTATTCTATACTCAATTAAAATTTAATAACTCAATCAATCACTTGCCACCTCAACTGTCTCTTCTTCCAGCTCTTTCCCTCTTCTTTTATGTACACCTAAGTCTCTCATTATAATACCCTAAACTGAACAACCAACACATCCAGATTCACGATCTTATAGCTTCAATTTCGACTTCATCCATGGCTATGGCTATGGCTATGGATTTCGATGACTTCCTTGACCTCCAATTCTCCGGCTACAGCTCAACCACCACCACCACCACTACTGCCACAACCCCCACCACTTCCGACGACGGCCAACCCTATAACTGGAATGACTGGTCCCCGGTTGTCGATTGGGAGGCTTTATCAGGCGGCCATGAAGATTTTCAGGACCTTATCGATTCAATGATCGACAATTCTGGATTAAACGCTGCTCTAGTTGATAGTGAAACCAGTAACTCCTCCGTTGACACCACCATGGCCGTGGATGAAGAAACCAACGGCGAAGATTTCAAGGGCTTGAGGTTGGTCCATCTCTTGATGGCCGCAGCCGAGGCTCTAACTGGCGTTAACAAGAGCCGTGAATTGGCTCGAGTGATATTGGTTCGGCTCAAGGAGTTGGTGTCCCCAAACAACGGCACCAATATGGAAAGATTGGCGGCGTATTTTACAGACGCCTTGCAAGGTTTAATAGAAGGCTCCAGTGGTGCGCATGGTAAACACCTGATAACCGAAGGGCCGCACCACCATCATCACCGTGACGAACATCATCAAAACGACGTGCTTGCTGCGTTTCAGCTGTTGCAAGACATGTCACCTTATGTAAAGTTCGGCCACTTCACGGCCAATCAGGCGATTCTTGAAGCCGTAGCCAATGACAGGAGAGTCCACATAGTTGACTATGACATAATGGAAGGGATCCAATGGGCTTCCTTAATGCAAGCTTTAGTTTCCAGAAAGGATGGCCCACCAGCCCCACATCTTCGGATCACTGCCGTATCAAGAGGCGGAAGTGGGCGACGGTCAATCGGGACCGTTCAAGAAACAGGTCGCCGTTTGGTTGCATTTGCAGCATCAATTGGTCAACCTTTTTCTTTCCATCAATGTAGGCTGGAGTCTGATGAGACATTTAGACCTTCAACAGTAAAATTGGTCAGAGGAGAGACATTGATTGTGAATTGTATGTTACATCTCCCACACTTTAGTTACCGAGCACCTGATTCGATTTCTTCTTTTCTATCGGGAGCCAAGAGCTTAAACCCAAGACTAGTAACTCTAGTGGAAGAAGAGACAGGACCCATTGGAGATGGAGGGTTTGTGGGACGTTTTATGGACTCATTGCATCATTATTCAGCGGTTTATGATTCATTAGAGGCAGGGTTTCCAATGCAGAACCGAGCCCGAGCTTTAGTGGAAAGGGTGTTTTTGGGGCCCCGAATATCCGGGTCATTGGCTCGGATGTACCGAACCCATGGAGGAGAGGAGAGTTGCTCATGGGGTGAGTGGTTGGGTGGGATGGGGTTTAAGCCTGGTGATATAAGTTTTGCCAATCATTGCCAGGCGAAACTATTGTTAGGCGTATTCAATGATGGGTACCGGGTGGAGGAAGCGGCAAATAATAGGCTGGTTTTGGGATGGAAAAGTAGGCGTTTGCTGTCAGCTTCTGTGTGGATTTGTTCGTTGGATTCTGAATTGTAGAAATTGTTTGTTTCTTTCCGCATTGTAAAAATTGTTTGTTGGTTTGTTTGGTATTACCTTTCTAATAAGCCCACTATTTGTATTGTATAATAAGCGCCAGATCGGCTTTATGTTGATATGAACGGCTTGTACGAAACTGAAGTTTGAGTTTTAAAGAAGGGAAAAATACTATTTCCCACCCATGTTTTAGTTCGACCTCAAAGTCATACCCACAAGAGATGAAAATTCAGTTTTTTCACTCATAACCAAACTATCGTCTAATTTCTCAGTTAGGGGCAGGCGTAAAATCGATATTTTACTATTTAAAACCTTAAAACTTTAAAATTTCATCTTTTTCCCCTCCAGGTTTTAAAAACTGACAACTAAACGCATCCTCAAAGTTTAAAAAGTTTAGATTTCATCCCTAGGGTTTGCTTCCTTCTCTAGCCACCACCGACGGCCGATGCATTCCACCAATCTCGCATCTCCGACTACAAAGGACGAAGAAGGACAACCCTTCGTCGTCCAAATCTGGACAATGAAGCGTCGTCCAGATCTAAAAGAGTAGACGACGTCTGGGTGGAGTGACGAAGAGAGACCGTCGCATCGTGCAATGAAGAGATCTCCGTCTCTTCGTCGCACCGTGCGACAAGGAGGTCAAGATCTCTTCGTCGCACCATCGTCGTCCCACCAGGAGAAGAATGAGGTTGGTGACGACGTCGAAAGATGAAATTGAAGAATGAGGGTGAAACTGCTATTTTTGAAAGTTATGGGGGACGGCTGCGTTTTGAAAAATATGGAAACCCTAGGTTTGGGGGTGAAAATGTTAGTTTTCAAAGTTTAAAAACTTTGGTGAAAGATGAAATGTTAGTTTCTAAAACCTAAGGGGGGTGAAAAGTAATAACTTTATAACTTTTTAATATAAATAGTAAAATATTGATTTTGCCCCTGTCCCTAACTGAAAAATTGGATGACAGTTTGGTCATGGGTGGGAAAACTAAATTTTCATCTCCCGTGGGTATGAGTTTGAGATAGACCTAAAAAATGGGTGCGAAATAGTCCTTTTCCCTTTAAAGAACAATTATGCTTATGCTTTGATGGGTGCATACATTGGTTGTACACCGTATCATATTCTACCCGATCATTATAATAACAAACAAATTATATATTTTGACTTATTTAATATAATAATTATAAATTTAATCACTATTTAATCAGCTATTCCAAATGGGATCTTTTGAAGCAAAACATTGAAAGCTTTTAAAATTATTTGGGTCCACGACCAGGCCAGTTATCATTTCTTTTAGTTTTGATTAGTGTTTGGTATGGTATGGTATGGTACGGTTGATGTCATCTTAGATTAAATATGATTAATTCCATAAAAATTATCATATGAATTCCAATAATATTATTTGTTAGCAAATCGCTGTCTTGTTTTACCTCATCATGTTGAAGATTCCTCAGAATGTACCTTTCAATACAAATTGTATATTAATTTTGTTTGTCAACTATAACAAGATTATTGAATCCTCTTTACAACTAATTATGTCACCCAAAAAGTTCCCTCCTGTTATTCATCCTTAAAATGACACCCTATTTTCTTTATTATTTATGTTTTCATTATTGCAATTTATACACACCTAATGCTTTGTTTTTTTAATCAAATTTTTGTTCTAGAAACCATAATTTATTATTTATCGTATAATAAGTAATATTTTTATATATTTTTTAATATATAATTTAAATATATAGATGGTATATTATAATATGATTAGATATTATTTTATCTTTAATTTAAAATTATTTAATCATATAATGATACATCTGTATATCTAAATTATGTACAAAAAATATTTATGTAGAGTTTTATTGTAATTAAAAAGTTTAACAAATTTAATAGGGGTGTATGTAGCCCTTAGCCTTCCAATCTAACGATGTAGAATCCATTTCCCCTGCCTGCCCCATATGATAATTATATTAATTTGTTGATGCATAAATTCAATTAAAATCAATACATCAAATGAATTGAATATGCAATTCCATAAATTCTCTCCTATATTCTTTCTTTATTTTTTATGATCAAGAGTGATGAAAGAAAAATGTGAAAAAACTATTAGAATGAAAGACATCTATTGGCCCTATAATAAAATCAAAAGTTTAATCTAGAGATAGATTTGAATTATTGCTCTTATTTTTTAGATCATATGTTTTTACTACTTAAACTATCTCTAAAAATCTTCTGCAATATATATATATATATATATATTATCTGTATATCCAAATTATTTATCAAAAACATATATATATAGCATTGCTCTGTGTATTACTAGGTAGAAGAGACTTTGAAAGAATTAATGTATTTGCCACTAAATACCTCTCTGGTGGGCTGACACGTAAGTCAAATGGGTATCGTAATAAGAACTCAACAATGGGCCTAAATGGAATGTTGCTTACTTGATGGGTTTGTTTGTGAAAATTAAGAGTTTAAATTTGATTTTACTTAATTCTAGTTTCTAGTTCAAGATTAGGTTATTATAAATAGGGATTTAATATTTTCATAGTTTTGAACAATAAAATTTACGATAAAACTATATGTATCTATTTTGAATATATAAATAAGTATATATTTGATGTATATCATAAACTGATTGAATGATTTAAAATCAAAAATAAAATAATATCCAATTATATGATAACAAATTATATGTGTGTGTGTTTATATACTGAAAAATGATACACATAGCATTGTTCTAAAATTTATGAAAGTTATTGAAGTGAAGGAGATAGCTTTATAAATTTGACTTTTGGAAAACTTGAACTTTTTAAGGAACCATTAATCAAAGATTTACAGTCACAAGCCCATTATCTAAAGTTTGGCCCAGTCCTGCCTTCAAAAACGCAGCAAGAGACCAGCCGCCCTAACCCCATACAAATTTTCTTAGTCATGCAGAGTCAGTGTACCTGGACAAGTTCTGATATGCTTAAACCCTACTCCTTGAGGACTTTTACTTCGACATTGCATCCATTTTCTAAGCATTTTTGTATAAATACTCCTACGCGTACTCAAATTAAAAGAGCCACCAGGTGCCCATCTCTCATGGCAAATCTGTCCAGCGTTTCGACTCAGAAAGATGCCGTTTTGGAACAAAATGTGTCGACCCAGAGCGGTAATCGGCCTGTAGAGGTATTTCCAGTTGTTAATTTCTTGATGTTAGTTCGTTTTCAGCTGCTCTGAAGTGGGTTTGAGCTAATTTTTAATTTTAGTTGTTAGATTTCACTTTTGCCATAATTTAAGATTGGTGTTTAGTGTTTCTTTGCGTTGGGTTAATAGTTTGTATAGGCATATGTCTTCATGGTGCATTCGATTTGGGCGAGAAGATAGTTTGAATTTAATCAAATGATTTTTGTATTCCTAGACTTGAAGATTGTCATTATTTATGTGGCTGTTTCTTTAAACTTGTTAAATTTTGCCAATTGATTCTATATTTTTTGGCTATCAATGTTCTTTTGCTCGTATTATTTTTAATCAAAGCTTTAACTCAAGGGGAAGCAACCTGTACTATTTGCTTCAGCTTGTGAATTTTATTTGATTGGCACTGCATAGAGTTGCACGTTAAGAGTAGTAATTGTTGTTTTATGTTTGTGTGAATTTATGATGAAGAGGGACCCGATTCGATAATTATCTTTATATTTCAAATGATGCAATTGTACATTCTTATATCAGAGTCTTTGCTGAGTTCATGCCTCCTCTTTCCCATTAACAAAATATTTTAGTCTCAAGATAGAAATTATTAAGGCTTGGCATATACTTTTTACTCAGTGTATAAAGTTGACAACTTTTGCTATTTTGGTGGTGCCTAAGTAGAAATATGAAGACACTGGATGCTTGTGCTATTATAGATGTTTTCTCCATATCCATCTTTGAATCAGTTATACTTATGCTGCATGATATATAAATGTCTATTTGTATGCTTGCAAATGGGATAAAAATTGGGTTTTTTTTTTTCTTAAGTGGATTATAGTTTTTGCGTTCTGTTATTCTGGCTTCCCTTATATTGCTTTTAGATGAGGATTTGGATTATGTTCTTCAAAACTGAGTGTACATTCATTTACAAGTGTCATGAGCCCCATGCAACCATGGCATAGTTCTTGCAAGTTAAGATGCCATTTAGCTTTCACCGGTTATTTTCTGTAGCCATTTGACTTTGTCAAAAATGCAACATGCCTCTTTTACTTTTCTCCTTTTTATAATTATGTTGTGTTATCAATACTATAATCTTGTACAGAGATCTATTTCTCACTTCCCTTGTTGAACCGAATTCAAGATAACCACTTTGAGCTTTTCTCAGTTTTATGAATGTTGTTTGTATTCTGGGCAAAGGAAAAACTTCAACATAGTTCTGTTTATGTCTATTGAAGATTGCATATAATTTTTTGTAAATATCCCTGAATAATTTCTTCCTATTATCACTGGATTTCATCGTATAATAACTTGATTGATTAGAAATTGTTGATTGTTAATTACTTGCATTGATTGTATTCTATACCTATATATTGCATGTAAATCATTTAGTAAAAATATAAAAAATAATTATTTTCTCTATTAAATTTTGTATTGATATCTAAGTCAGTGATACCTTGAAAGTAGCCATTGAAGAGCACCCACTGAAGAAATTGTCACTGAAAAGTTGGAAATTATTTTCAGACTCAGAGGGAGCCGTCAAAGAGCACCCACTGAAGAAGCTGAAAATTTCTTCTAGAGCCAAGATCCTATCAACTGTTGTTGTCATGTGCTTTTGCCCTTGCCGCTACATGCGTTGGTTGTTGTCTTGATCAAACGTTGTGTCAAATTATTTACTTTTTTTTTTGCTTATTTTCATTCTTGGTACCATCTTTAATTTCTACACATTTAAAGGAATCTGAGAACTAGGTTACATGCAAATTTTGTATTGTTGCTAACAAATAAAACAACAAAATTGACAATTTCGTGCTATCACCGTCACCAGCTTCAACAAGTTTTCGATATTGATCTCTTGTCGTTCAATGCCTGATGCTATCATTCATATCGTTGCTAGAAAAGCTTCATATCATTGACATTTGTCATCATCATCAACTTCAATAAACTATTTGCCAAAAAAGAGTGTCGATCTCTTGTTGGAACATCACTCTTTCACCCTCATTAACAACCTCTTCATCGAACGGCGAAGTTTTTGTTTGACCTAGCGGATCGTATCATGACTTCAAGTTGCTCATTATCATCATTGTTGATCTAATCATTGATTTGCCTGTCCTCTAACGAAATGGAGTTGTTCGATATGGCTTCATTGGATGAGTCTTGTAGATTTGAAGGTTTCACCATTTTATTTTCTTCTTGAATCGAGAGTTTGTTTCTTGAAAGAGAGAACAAGAGAAAGAAAATGATCGACCAACCTAACCTATTTCCTCTTTGTTTTGGAATCATTCATACAAAGTATGAGACATCCTTGTATATTCTAAAAAGGGATTGTATTTCTTCGAATTCCACTTTGCTATTGGAATTTGATCGAACATGATGAAATTTGTTGATGATATATTGCATGTGTTAGAGAATGTCAACGCATGAATAACTCAATTGGAGATACAAACCTGCAAATTGGAGATTTCTATTGATGATTTGAAGAAATTGATAAGGAACAATCGTGAAAGTACTGATGGAAAAATGAGAGTTATGGAAATATTCTAAGAGAGATCCAATCAAGGGTTCTAAAGGATGAGCAAGAAAAAGAGTCTATTCCTTCTAGTGAAACAAAGACTAATGATGATGTGATACAGACCTGGAGAGCAAGCAGTTCCCAGTCCAGCAGAGCAATGGTACCCAGGGAGCAGCTTCAGTTATCAACAATCTCAGGAACCCAGTCACACACCAAAACAAGAAAACAATAAGCAATGAAACAGTGAAATGCAATTATCTCATGTAACAGAACAATCAGATCTGTATTGTATTCATTCCACAGAATTCCTTTTCATAAATGGAAGAGTCCCCAAAGCATTACAATAGATTTTCTTACACAAAAGAATGGAGAGTTCCCTGTGCATTACAATCAAAATTTGCAGAATTTACATTAAGAGAACTGTTCATACAAAATGACAGTCTTCCACAATACCCTCACCAACTCAACTGCTCTTCCTCCTTACAGCTATTCGAGAGGCTGTAATCTCCCCCTTCTCTCTTCCTTTCATCCGCCAAAAAGCTGCCCATCTTTTTCCCCTCCAAGTCTATATCTACTCTCCTTTTTCTCTGCTTCCTGTCTCCCACTCATGGTCTGCCACCTCATCATTTGCATTTCCCAGGATCAATTCATTCCTGCTGCATTGATTTGAAAAACTCTCAAGGCCTGCTGTTTTGTTCTTTGCCTTTCCCGTTTGACTGCTATTTGCTGCTCTTCCTCTTTTGCTTTTCTTTTTGACATAAACCTTCACCCTAACATGATGCTTCAAAAATAGTCTCGTCATTCGTCACAACCATAAATAATAGAGGTAAGGTTTTAAATACATTTGCACCTGTTTCAAATAGTACGTGGATAATTGATTCTGATGCGACATATCATATGATAGTTGATTTTAGACATCTCTCACGACTTAAATGCTCTTTACAAAAAATTTTTTTCCCATTGCCAATAGTAACACAACCTAAGTTATTGGGGAAGGATCCTTAACCTTCATTGATACTCTAAATTTAGAATTTGTTTTAATTTTACCATCGTTAGATTATAATCTTGTGTTAGTTTTCCAACTAACAAAGGCCTTGTCTTGCGTTATTTTTTTCGCCTAATTGGAGACAATGAAATATAAGATATGGTTGTGGCATCGACAATTGGGGCATGCTTCCTTTAGTTATATTAAAGAAGTTATCTCCTAGTACCAAGTTTAATGTTTCCCATTTACATTTATGAACTTGCAAAAAGTCATTGTACATGTTCTCCTTCAAGTTTAAATAAATGTCCAAACTTGTTTATGTTTATTCATTTTGATGTCTGAGGACCTTCCAAAGTTCCAACCTTGGGTGGATGTCGATGGTTTGTTACTTTTATTGATGACTGTATTAGGACAACTTGGTTTTTCCTAATGAAAACAAAAGGAAAATTGAACTTGTTTTAGAAATTTCATTAAATAATTAGTAATCAATACAATGCAAAGGTACAAGTTCTTTGTAGTAAGTGTTAGATTTATGATTTTCAGTAATACTTGGAAACACATGGAATGATTATCAAACCACTTGTTATAACATACCTCGGCAAAATGGAGTGGTCAAGCAAAAAAATTGACATTTTTGAGAGTTTGTGCAAGCATCATTAATGGAAGCTCATATGCATTTATCATATTGGAGAGAAGCGTTTACTTCCCCAATATACTTAATTAATCGAGTTCTTGCCAACTCTCTTGACTTTTGCACACCATTCTAGACTCTCAGTGATGCTATTATTGCTCCAAATTCAACTCCTCATGTTTTTTGTTGTGTTGTTTTCATTCACCTTCATAAGCATCAATGTAACAAGTTAACTCCTAGAGTATTGCTATATGTTTTTCTTGGATATGTTATTCTTCAAAAAGGATATTGATGTTTCCATCTCCTAAGTTGCAGATTGTTTATCACAATAGCTGTGAAATTTCATGAAGATTCGATATATTTTTCGTTTAAGCTCGAACTTAAAGAGGAGTGTCTTAGGGAAATTTTAGACTTTGGACTATTAAAGTTATCACATCTCTAAAGAAAGTAGATCTCCAAAAATTATTGCCAAGTAAAGTAGATTTTCAGGACTTATTAATCAAAATATAAGTACCTTGGATGAAAGTAGTATAGCATTAGATGACCAAAGGGGTAATGAACATTCAGAAGTAGAAGGTGTGATTCCTCTTCCGACAACTGTTGAATCTTTGGAGTCAGATTTTTTTGTTGATACACTTGACCAAACATAAAAACACTAATTAAGGAATGACTTTGATTAACTTTCTAAGTCGATCAAAAGACAATTACCACAACATCACACTAAAGGTATTCTTAAAACTACATATGAAAACTAACCTTTCTAGCAAAGTTAAATATTCTATGAGTAATTTTGTGTCATATCATCGTCTCTTATAATCAAATAAGTCATTTGTAAATCAAATATCTTTTGTAACTATTCTTAATAGTGTGTAGGATGTTTTAGTTGATCCCAAGTGGAAAACTTCTATGAATAAGGAGATGAAGTTCTTACAAAAAAATTTGAGAATTTGTTGATTGCCTATCAGGGAAGAAACTAGTAGATTGTTGATGGATTTAAATTGTGAAGTACAAAGCATATGACATGGTGTAACGCTTTAAACCAAGATTAGTTGCTAAAGGGGACACCTAAACTTATAGGATTGACTATACAAAGACATTTGCACCTGTTGTCAAAATCAACATGGTTCAAGCATTGCAATAAGTGACTACATACTTGGATTGACCATTACAATAATTTGATGTGAAGAATGCCTTTCTACATGGTGAACTATTTGAAGAAGTTTACATGGATTTCCTACCAAGATGTATGGTTCTAGTAAAACATAGTCAGAGGGTGTGCAAATGCAAACTAAAGAAATCAAAGTATGGCTTGAAACAATCTCCCAAAGCTTGGTTCGAAAGGTTCACAAGCTCAATGATAGACTTTGGATACCATCACAAAAATTAAAATTATACTCTATTCCTGAATAAACAAAGGGAAATAAACAATGTACTCATTGTTTATGTGGACGATATGGTTGTCATAAGGGATGATCCGGTAGAGAGGGTTTATAAAGACACTTATCTAAAGAATTTGAAATGAAGGATCTAGGCTCTTTGAAATACTTTTTTGGGATTGAAGTTTCAATCAGTTGAAGGAATCTTTCTATCCCAAAGAAGCATGTGATATGACTTTGAGAGAGCTACATCTCAAAAGCTAGTTATTGAAATTGGAGAGTCTAAGGTTGTATAAATCCCATATTAGAAGCCCATACTTTCTAATATGGGATCCAAGTTTCATACCACCACCTTTGGTAGCCTTGGCACCCATGTGGGCTAGTATGCGCTAGCTTCCTGCCAATCTTGGGTGAACAATGCAATATCGACGTCATCACCTGCGCTGCAAGATTGCAACTGAGAGATGTGGTGATGATTTTGATACCAAATGATATGAACCTTGGGAGAACCATACCTTAAAAGTTAGCTATTGAAATTGGAGATCCTAAGACTATATGAATCTCATACTAAAGGCTCATATTTTCCAATATAAGATCCAAATCTCATATTTTGTATTTGAGATCCTAATAGTGTGCCTTAGATCTTTTAGAGGAAACAAAGATGTTAGAATGTCAACCAATTGATACATCAGTAAAAGAAGGTTTGAAGTTAAGTGTTGAACCTAATCAAGTTTTTGCTAACAAAAGGAGGTATCAAAGACTTGTGGGGAGACTAATGTATATGTTTCACATAAGGTTGGATCTTGCTTATACACTAGGTGTTGTTAATCAATATATGTGTACTCCTAGAGAACAACATATGAATGTAGTCATGCACATCGTATGATATCTAAAGCCTACTCCTAGAAAGGTAATTTTGTTTATCAAGAAGACAAATTTCCAATGCATAGAAGAGTGTATAAATGTTGACTGTGTAGATGATGGACGATTCACTTTAGGTTACTTTACTTTTGTGGTGGTAATTTGGTTACATAGAGAAGTAAGAAACAAAATATTGTTGCCATTCTAGCATTAAAGCTTAATTTAGAGGTATGACACTTGGACTATGTGAAATATTTTGGCTACAATTCCTCTTGTAAGACTTGGGTTACTCATCTGGGCTCCTAATTTAGTTGTATTGTGACAATAAAGTTACATTTGATAGTGCACATAATCCTAAGCATGTTGAGGTGGACAAATTCTTCATTAAAGAGAAACTCGATGGAAAATTTTTGGAGTTACCTAAGATTTAATTAAAAGGCCAGTTAGTTGATACTCTCACCAAAGTAGTCTCAAGTCGATCATTTGCAAGATTTTTAAACAAGTTGAGCATCAGTGACATCTATGCAACAATTTGAGGGGAAATGTTATCGGATTTCTTATTATCGAACTTGACTGACTAGGAAATTGTTGATTGTATATTAATTGCATTGATTGTATGTTATTACTTATATATTGGATGTAAATCATTCAATAAATATATGAGAACGAGAATTATTTTATCTACTAAATTTTGAGTTTGTCAACTGAATAAGTAGAAAGTTGTGACCCTTTTGTTCTTAGTGTTTCATTCTTGTAATAAGTTGCTCTCCCTTGTCAGGTAGCTAAGCGCTTGGAAAAATTCAAAACGACAATATTTACACAAATGAGTATGCTTGCCATCAAACACGGAGCTATAAATCTTGGCCAGGGATTCCCCAACTTTGATGGTCCAGAGTTTGTTAAAGAAGCAGCAATTCAGGCTATTAATGATGGTAAAAACCAATATGCCCGTGGATTTGGAATTCCAGAGTTTAATGCTGCAATTGCTGCCAGGTTTAAGAAAGATACTGGACTGGTGGTGGACCCTGAAAAGGAAGTTACTGTTACCTCTGGATGCACGGAGGCCATTGCTGCAACTATATTAGGTTTGATCAATCCTGGTGATGAGGTGATCCTTTTTGCTCCTTTTTATGATTCTTATGAAGCCACCCTCTCCATGGCTGGTGCAAAAATCAAATGCATCACATTGCGCCCTCCTGATTTCGCTATCCCCATTAATGAGCTCAAGTCCACAATCTCAAAGAATACTCGTGCAATTCTTATGAACACGCCACATAACCCCACTGGAAAGATGTTCACTCGGGAAGAACTTGATATTATTGCATCCCTTTGCATTGAGAATGATGTGTTGGTCTTTTCTGATGAAGTCTATGAAAAGTTGGCATTTGAAATGGATCACATCTCTATAGCCTCTCTTACTGGAATGTTTGAGAGGACTGTAACAATGAATTCCTTGGGGAAGACCTTCTCTTTAACAGGGTGGAAGATCGGTTGGGCAATAGCACCTCCACATCTGACATGGGGAGTGAGGCAGGCACACTCTTTCCTTACTTTTGCTACATCCACTCCAATGCAGTGGGCAGCTACAGCTGCTCTTAACGCCCCAGACTCGTACTATGTGGAGCTAAAGAAGGATTATATGGCTAAGAAGGCAATTTTGGTGGAAGGCTTGAATGCTGTTGGTTTCAAGGTATTCCCATCAAGTGGCACGTACTTTGTGGTTGTAGATCACACTCCCTTTGGGCTGGAAAACGATATTGAATTTTGCGAATATCTGATCAAGGAAGTCGGTGTAGTGGCAATTCCAACTAGTGTTTTTTACTTGAACCCGGAGGAGGGGAAGAATTTGGTCAGGTTTACCTTTTGCAAAGATGAAGGAACTTTGAGGAGTGCAGTCGAGAGGATGAAGGAAAAGCTGAAGAAAAAGTGACAGTATTTATGTAACTCGAATTCAGTCATGTCAGAGTATAAGAATGTTTCTCTTTCTAATGCTTAGCATTTCCAGGTTTGAGGTAATTGTTATCATTCCCAGGAGAATGAATTTTATTTAAATAAATAGAATTCTGCTTTCTGTATCTTAAATCAACATGTAATGGTTGTTGTTTAAGTGTTTATGATCTCTAAATTTGCTTACAAAAACAGCAAAAAAAAAAAAAAAAGAAAGTTGGTTCTGTATTCTTGAAAGTGAAAGACAAATGGGACTCATGATATATGACAAATGCAATCCGTGGTATCCATGTGATTAAACAGATTATGATGAATTATGGTTATAATTTGAAATTATTAGAAAAATTTAAGAACATGGATCTTAATACATGGTGGCAGGAATTAACTTACATCGTTGTGGATTCACAGAGACTCGCGGTTAAAATGATAGCTATAGGATCAGGGTGGATATAAATGATATAGATTATAAATATCTCTTGGTTCAAATTTAATTTAAGTGGAAAATAGTTTAATTTGAATTCAATTTAAACTCATTAAGTCAAAATTAAGATGATTTGAGTTTAATTTGAATAAAAATATTTAACTTAAGTTTGGTTTTATTTTAGTTTGAATTTATAGTTCGAATTTGTAATTCAGAATTTTGGATTCACGATTTAAATTTGTAACTCGTTGACAATATAATAATGTTTTATCTAATGATAGAAAAATGATATTGTTTTAACAATTGTTATACATAATTTGAATCATATCATGAGTTAAGTTCGAATAAAATCGAATCATCTATTTAGCTTGTGAGTTAAATTGAGTCAAATTTTTTTTAATTCAAGTTTGATTTGATTTAAAAAATGAGTTAAATTTCTTAATTCACATTTAATTTGAATTTAAGTTAAATGAATTTGAACTTATTTGCACTTAGTTGAGCTAGCTTTTGAACCTCATTCAGCTCAGTTTGTCTATGGAGAATATACACAGAGAGAGAGAGAGAGAGAGAGAGAGAGATTGTAGAGAATCCCCACCAGGGCCAAAGTTTTGCCACCTAATACAGCAGCCAGTGGTGAAGGTGGTTGCACTTTGCGGAACCCTTGTGGACTGCTGTTCTTTGGGTGGAGCTGCCCAGTTTGGGCCTACTAGTAAGACATTGTGGGCTTTTGGCTTTCCTATTTTGGGTTCTTGCATGGTGAACACAAGCTAGAATTGCAATGAAAAACAGTGTAGGCGGTTAGTGCAAACAACGCGTCAAAGGGCAAGATCATTATAGAAGAATGATGGAATAAAAAATTGAAGAGCATTCCGGCTAATGGGATAATCGTTCTTCAATGTCTTGTCTTTTCTGTTTGTTTTTAGTGCCACAATTATTTGATGCTTTTAATAATTGCAAGATTAATCGTTTACCACATAAAATATTACCAAATTTGAATATATAAATTCCCTACTTAAATTTTTTTGACCAGGGTGAGTTCATGTTTTATGCTTGCTTCAATATTTCATAGAGATACCCCATTGAACCAAAAAAAAAAAGAGATTTTATATATAAAAGGGATATAAGTTCAAATTTTTTCAATGTAAATTTTATATAAGTTCAATATTTCATAGGGTGAGTTCATGTTTTTGACCAGGGTGAGTTCATGTTAACACTGCAGTATAATAAATTACAAGTCAGGTTCTGAAATTCACCACCGTCTCTCCTATTCAGAATCAAATCGATTATTCTTTACTAAATTTGACCTTTTCCACTTCAAATTGTTTCCCTGCCGGTTCTTGTTATGCATTCAATGCAGGCAAAGTCAAAGTAGGCCAATTAAATTAATGTGGTTGTTACTTTAATTTGTGTTTCCTTTGCAGCCACTGGCCATGTCATTGGAGTATTATTTGGTCAGAATTGGTTGACCGCTGCCTTCATTAATCATGTCCATATGTTTCTGTTAATGTAAGTGAACCAAAATGTGGTCCAATTTGAGAATTTAACTTGCAAGGGAAGTTTAAAGAAGTCAGAGTAGTAATCAAGAAAGATTGATAGTCAAACACATAATTGATACTAAAAAATGACAATTCTATCTATTTCAAGCAATTAGTTGTGTATGAACACGAAACAATTACGTGTTAAAAGTTATAAATTGTAATATCTCTGTTCTAATAGTTTGATTTATTATTAAGATATTATTTATTTTAAATATACAATTTAAAATACGTTTTAATAGTTTAAAGGGTTTACAGATCATTCAATCAATCAATTTTTTTCATTCTTAAATGATGTAGGATGTGCATACATAAATCCAATATAAGCGAAATAATTATCTTTTATTTGAACCTTAATGAAATGATGATTTTTCACTCTTTAAGTTTGATTATATTTAACTCTCTGTTATCAACATCAAATCAAACAAGAAAAGAGAATTAATATTTACCCTTTTGTTTAATTTCATGATTATTAAAGTTCTTGAAGGATAAGTTTTCATTGAATTTCATGTTGTGTTTTAACATTTTTGTTTTCATGTTTTGGCATTTGCAAATTTAGTTTATGATGTTTGTGTATGCACAAGCATTTTTCAATTAAGCTTGATGTCATAAATTCTTTCAAGTTTTGCAAAGATTTAGGGTTGGATGACGAAGACATCCATGGTAGTGATGGAGGTTGAGGGAGACAAGAGAGGCTAGAGAGGAGACAATGAGATTCGAGATTAAGTGATGATTATAGTAGAGAGGATAGAGATAGAAAAGGTTTAAATGCGGTTTCAGAAAAGTAGTTGAAGGGCTTTTAAGGACATTTTAAATTATTCATATTTTAATATTAACGTAATTATCTGTTTATTTTTATATTCTTTTGTAGTTAAAGTTAATTGTAAAAATTGACTTATAAGAGAAAAAGTGATTTTTCAAACTTGAAAAATTTACCCTTTCATCTAAGTTTCATGTGAGAAATAGTCATTCCCATTTTCGCATGCAAGTAAATAGTATTGTGGGACTCCGTAAATTTTGACAAACAATTGCTCATACAATGTTAAAAGCAATGTGATTGTAAATAGGCCAAATGACTTATTCCACCCAAGGTTTAGTCAATTTTAAAATTTTTATCCGTTAAATTTTAAAATTTTCAATATTCATACTTTATTTAACTTCTATTAAAAGTTTTTATTAATTATAAAGTAAAACTGTTATTTTACTTATAAAAAAAATCATTTTATTAGTATTATAAAAAAAATTATCTCATTCCCCTACTTCAAATTTTGAAAACTAATAATTTTATATAAATCTTAATTTTTCTAATTTTAAAAAATAATTTTTCTTTCATTTTTAAGGTTTTTTTTCTTCTCTCTTCGGCCACAATCTTTGTTATCTTCCCACCCTTTTTCCTCCCTTTGGCTTGCCCTTGAACATCTTCATCTTTTGGCATTGACAAAGAGAGATGATTAAAGGGAGGAAAAATGGTGGGAGACAATGGAGATGGTTGCCACATATGATGGTAAGAGAGAGAAGCAAAAAACTTTACGGATGAAAGAGAAAAAAATATTTTTAAAAACTGAAAAAGATAAAATTAGGATAGAATTATTGGTTTTAAAATTAAAAAAATAAAATAAAATTATATTTTTTAAATATAATTAATAAAATGATAATTTTACTCTTCTAATTAAGGGTAAATTTTAATAAAAATTGAAGATTTCAAAGTCACCCTTGGGTGAAAATAAGTCTTTTAGCCATATAAATATCTGTTTTATTTCAACTTTCTATAACAATTTTATCTAAAAATTCAGTATAAAAGAACTTTGTAGTTTATTTTATCAAAAAAATGGGCTAATGAATATTTACTTAATTACCCTTTATAGTTAATTTTAACATTGTAAAAATGGGTCTGTCACATCTTTTCAATCGACTTTTTATTAGTTTGGTAAATAAATAAAAAGGATCTACCGAAGCCTGGGACTAATCATTAATCTCACCCCCACCGTCCACCAATTATTACTCCACAAAAGTCTACCCTACTCCACGTCACACCACATCACAACCCAACAACTTGCCTCGTTGTATCCGAAAGCGTACCTCTTCAAATCTCGGGATTCATGTTTTTTGATCGACGGTTATCGTACCACACTGTCGTGAATTCGAATACATACGGTGGAATCTTACCACCTATAAAAAAATTAAATAAATAAAAATAATAATATTAATTTACGCCTTTTTTTCCTATATATAATTAATTAAAGTTGAAATCATATCTTTAATTAAAATTAATTAAGTCTGGATTATGGTATTTTTTTTACCAAACTAATAATATCTCTTAAAGATTTTTTGTTTATTAAAAAATCAATTACTTTGACCGGTTTAATAAATTTCTTCCTACAACAAATCACTCAATAAATCCTAACAAATAAGTAATTTTTTATTATTAAAAATTATATTATAATACAAAAAACTTATTAATTTTTATGATTTTATTTTATTTAAATATAATTATTTTAAAATATTTTTATATTATTTATTATTTTAATAAAAATACTGTTATTTTTATTAAAAAATTTAATAAATAAAAATAAAATTATTTAATAATATTTTAATAGATAAAATAAATATGATAATCAAATTAAATTTTATATTTGATAATTATTAAAATATTTTATTAATTAACAAACTAAACAAAATAATGATAATAATCAAATATTGATCACCAATTTATTATAATAATTAATAGATATAATTTTATATATAAATATATAAAATTGTATGTATTATTTATGTAAATACCAATTTTCTTTTTTTTAAGCTTTACAAAAACTTTGGTATAAAATTTCAAATTACGGTGTGCCACCGTGTCATAGTAAAGCCAAAAAGGGGCGGGCCGAATCCAGATCCGCAGTACCAGATTTTCCCGTTAAGTCCAAGATCAAAAAAATCGAATCCAACGACTGTAATTTCGCTTATTCAATCTAACCGTTCTATCCCCATCAGACGATCCAGATTAAATCTCGCCCTCTCTCCCCATTACACCATAAATACCCGAAAACCCGGTCCAAATTGCACAGACTCTCAGTAATCTCTTCCAAACGCCTAAAAATTCTCTCTTCTTCTACCTATCTGTGTCTTGAGCTTTCTTCTTTCCTTAAAAAGGCTCTTCCATTTTAGCTCAGCCTGTGCTTATGTGTCAGTCCTTAATGTCGCCGGCCAAGGTCTTAAGAATACTTATCTTCAGAATTGGAATCTCCCGTTACAGAACGGCTTAGTAGAATTTAGAAAGCTGAAGATTTTGTACGTATTTTGGACGGTTGAGTTTGAATTTTTGAAGACCAATGGAGAGTCACAAGCTTACTAGAACCCAGTCGTCGCTTCTCCGGTCGTCACCCACCATCCGATCGTCCATCCACAGTCTCAACTCTGTCGCCGAAGCTGAGATGCGCAACGAGCGAATGGATGAAGAAGAAGGGAAAGGGAAAGAACAAGAATTGTTACTAAAACAAGGAAAGAAGAGGAAAAAATTCGGGTTTTCAAATCGAACCGGGTCGGCCCGATTTCTCCCCGTTTTTGCAATGGCTTCCTTTTCCTTCTTCACGCTCTTCTCTCTATTTCTCCTCGTTTACTTCTTGAACATGAAAAGAGAAGAAATCCCCACCTCGGAGAACCTGTTGTTGGCTTTAATCTTTGTAGCTATTACTCTGTTCTTGGCGAACAAGAACAAGAATTTAATCAGACAAATAACGCAAGAAACAACAAAAAGATTTACACTTACTTCAAGAAACCAGACGAAACCAATCCACTGGTTCATTGGAGAATCAGACGAGGAGAAACGAAGGAATGAGAAAGTGAAGAAGAAGAAGATTGTGCGTGAAGGGGTGGAGTTTTACAGCAACGGGGATTTCTATGAAGGAGAGTTTCACAAAGGGAAGTGTAGTGGAAGCGGAGTTTATAATTACTTCGTGAATGGAAGGTATGAAGGAGAGTGGGTCGATGGTAAGTATGATGGTTACGGCATAGAGAGCTGGGCTAGAGGCAGTAGATATAAAGGGCAATATAGGCAAGGTTTGAGGCATGGATATGGTATATATAGATTTTATACAGGGGATTCTTATGCTGGACAGTGGTGTAATGGGCAGAGCCATGGTGTTGGTGTTCAAACATGTGCGGATGGGAGCTCTTATGTGGGTGAATTCAAATGCGGTGTCAAGCACGGCCTTGGTCGCTACCATTTCAGGTATATTTTCTCTTGCTTTTTTTTTTTTAAATTTAATTTCCTGGTTTATAGAACAGTAAATTTTTGTTGGTGTTTACTTTTCATTGTTTTCTTGGTTATGGGTGTTTCTATTTTGGTCTATTGATAATTATTTTTTCTTAACGGTATTGAATTGATTTTCAGATTCAGATTATTCCAAGCTTTAATGATGTTGAATGATTTAAAAAGATGTAACATCATATATATGAAAATTACAATAATTGGTTTGCTAATTGTTTCAATGTTCTGCATTGTTTGGTTGGATAATCCGGAGAATGTATGAAATTTTGGTTTAACTTTCTGATATTGCCTCTCAGATTGTCTATGTATTGATTAGTTTTTTCTTCCTTTTGTACTCAAAGGCAGACTGAATTTTATTTGATATTGTTGATTTATAAATTATGTCATTGTGAGTCTCAGTTTGAATGTAAATTTTATTGTTTCGTAGAAATGGAGATCAATATTCTGGAGAATATTTTGGGGACAAAGTTCATGGTTTTGGTGTTTATCACTTCGCTAATGGCCACTGTTATGAGGGATCATGGCATGAAGGCCGCAAGCAAGGCTATGGCTTGTATACTTTTCGCAATGGAGACAAAAGATGTGGAGGATGGGATTGTGGCAACCTTAAGACTCCTCTACCTCCACATACAGATTCAGTACTTAGAGCAGTTGAGGTATTGTATCCGTCAATTACTTGTTCAGTATACATTACCTGTTGATGGTAGCACTACAAACCATTACTCACCTCAGTCTCGGATCATATATTTTGGTTGTTAAATTGCAGGGTGCTAGAAAAGCTGCTGACCATGCCATTCACCTACACCGAGTGGATGAACAGGTGAACAAGGCGGTGCTGGCTGCAAATAGAGCAGCCACTGCTGCTAGAGTTGCTGCTGTCAAAGCTGTCCAGAACCGGATGGATGGTAAATTTTGTGATATAGATGAGTAGGAATTTAGTTTTGCTGCATTGTGTAAATTCTACTAATTTTATGGCCCGGAAAAGGTCAACCCGTTTAGCAACAGCTTATCAGAGGTTGACAGAGTATGTTTGAGGTATTTTGATCACACTGTAACTTGTATATAAACCATGTAAATTGAATTCAAGATGAGTGGTCAATAGTTTTGTTATTATAGTTTGTCTGTTGTTCCATCCAGTTGAGAAATTATGTGGAGTTGTTTCATGGAACCCAATTATTGTGTTTGGCAAAGCAATATGGAGTCATAGGTTGGTTTCCATCTTGTCTGTTGAAGCATCATCAGTCATTGACGACTACAATATGAAAGCCTTATCTGCAATTTTAGGACCCTATCTCAAAAAGAAGCAAATTTTGGAAAGAATCCTTTTTTAAGAGGCAAATTGGTATCAATAAAACTCTATGTATTAACAGTGAATATTAATTCTTCTGCTAAGTAACATCTATGATATGTTATAATGCAAAAAGTAGTATTCGTTGTAAGTATAAATAATTTTACTCAATTGACATTTTAGTGAAGGTCTTGAATTGGGATAAACATAATGTGATTTCTTCCAAACTTTGTCTAACACCTCACAAGGCAACTTGCTTACAAGAAACTAACCATAAATTTTTTGCCAAACTCCTTGAGATAGGACACTTAATGGAGCAAAAATTTCCTAGTTTAAACTCGATATATCCATAAATACCTATTTGTTCACCTTACATTGGATGTTCAAAGACTTTTCAAACATCTATGAGTAATGTTATACGTATCTATTTTTAAATACATATATAAGTATACACATGATGTGTCATTAAGTGATTGAATGTTACTTTATTCTAAATTTAAAATTACTCAATCACTTGATGATATATATAAAGTGTGTATTAATGTGTGTACTCAAAATAAACACACAGTTTTTTAGTATACAAATGAGTACATATATAATATGTCATCATTTGATTACTGTTACTATTTCATTAATTCAAAACACTTACTCACTTGATAACATGTATTAAACATATATATATTTATATATTCAAAATGATAAGTATAATTTTATTGAATATCTACCCATATTCAGATCACCAGAATGTGGACATGAGTAACATTGTAAGATGTGAAAGATCTAAGAGCCATAACAGTTAGCCCTTTCCATTTAAACCTGTCAGCAGATGTCCTATACCAGATAATTGTCTCAAAACTCTTATGAATTTGTGCAGACAGGCTCTATTTGATCTCATTCAATATAAATGAGACGTCTAGTCATCCATTGTTACCTATTTAGATGCCTATATATATTTCATTAGTTTAAGTATGAGAATCCATGTGCCACCCTTCTTCATGTAGGATAATGTTGGGTCCTATGGCATTATTCAATACATATTTGCACATGACCTTGTGGACCTGCTGGTGGGTTCTTGTCCTCATGATATTACAGCAAATATTTATTCATGCTAGTGGATCCACAAGCTGTGTTTCATCTTATTTTTAAAAGATAAAGGTGAAAAAAAATAAAGAACCCTTTTCTTTCTTTTCTTCTATTTGAATTTTCAAATCCATATACATAGATCCTTTTCCTCTCTTGGTTTTAGCTTTGGCTATTACAGCTAGATACCAAAAACTCAAAACCATTGTTGGCTCAAAATTTCAACCACTCCACATGCATTTCACACAAGAGTAATAAAGTTGAATATAAAAGCAAATCCAACAAGAAAATGCAGTTTACAAAGATATTTTTTGGGGTTAAGTGATAGGATCATTTATGTTTCCCGCTTTTGACTAATTCCCAGAGGGGTTTCGGTTTACCTCAGCCATGACCTAGCCTTTTCCAAACATGCACCTTTCTATTTTTTATAGTCAAAATAGAGAGAGAGGGAGAGAAGTGTCCTGGAACGAAGTGTACCTTTAGTTCAGATATTTTTTATTATAAAAATAAAATTTAAGTATAAATTATTAATAATATATAGAAAAAAATTAATACATATGAATAATTATTGTGTTTAATTAAATATATTAAAAATTATAGGATATCATTATTTTAAAATATGTGTTATATTAATTAAAAATAAAAATATTTTTTATCTTAAAAAATTAATAAGCAAGATTAGAATCATTACAAAATCAATATTAATTTAATAGTATTTTAATATTTAAAGCATATATAATAATTTTATCATCGATATTATATGTTATATCACTATTAATAATAATAAATTATCAAAATTTTTAATTATTTTATAAAACAAAAAAGATAATATCAATAATAAAATATAAATCTCCGTGTTAATAACAAAAGTTATCATAGTTTTAAGTTATGATTTTAATAATAAGCATGTTGTATTCATTTGTGTTTATTGGAAGTGTTAAATCAGTGATCATTTTAGCAATGCTTGCATTAAAAATATTAGTAGGGTTTTGTTGCATGCATCTGAATTATCTGTCTGGTCAAATTTCTTGGAGGGAATCCCCATTTAATGTTTTGTTAAAAACTAAGCCATAAGGTGAGGGGTTTGTCCCCATGAATATACATACAATTCAAGCAAATGGGAAGAGACCTTTAACTTGGCACTCATTTCTGTATGAAAAATAAAATCTGAGTTTAAAACTCCTTCGCTTTCCCTCTTTTGTAGATTTAAAATACAAATTACAGAACATAGAGGAGAAATGTTTGGTTCCTGCATTCATTATTCATTATATGTCATCCATATTTATTTCCCTTGTCTTTGTTCCATCAGTCCCTTCACGTACAGCCTAAGCTCTTCATTTAGAACTAATTTTTCATTGAACCAATCATTTCATTAGAAAAATTTTAAAGATCTTTGGTTGCCTGCATAGTTTTTTTTTTTTTTTTTTGGATAAAACTATACATATCTACTTTACTATGTAAGTAGGTATACATCTAATATATTATTATATGATTAAATAATTTTAAATTAAAAATAAAATAACATCTAATCATATAATGACATACATAAATGCATATCTATTTGTGTGTATAACTATTTATATATTCAAAGTAAGTATGCATAGTATTATTTATACTTTTACCCCATAAAAAATGCAATTAATACTTAGTTTACAAAACAAATCATATACTTCAGTGTAGACTGAATGAGTAATATTATACCGACAAACAAATTATATAAACTTATTCATATAATAGCATCTGATTGAGTGATTTTGAAGTGAAAAAAAAAATAAATAATCACATGATTCAATAATAAATTACCACTTTAATTCATATAAAAAAATTGTAAAATTTGTCTATGCATATAATTTTATTCAAATTAAATGAGAAAAGTTAATACGTTCTTTATTAAAGCTAAGCTAATTCCTCTGTGTGGACAATGAGTGGTATTACAAAGAGAAGCAATTTCTATTTACAGAATGTAAACATTTGCATATTTACAATCCTTCTCACGACAGCATATTCATTTTCATGCAATCTCACTCATTTTGAAAGCGCCCATTTCTTGCTTAATTTGTGTTAGGTCAAACATCAACTATATATTTTTTTAAAAACTTGTTCATGGGATTTTCATAAAATGTGTCACTTCATATTTTAACTTGGTCTTGGAGCTTATTGGCCCTTGTTAAAACCGCCTTAAGCCACAAGGGTGTGTGGCCAGGTTTTGAAATTTCTTGATTCTGACTTCACGACCTATAAGAATTAATGGTTTGAAATACTTGCCCTCCAAATTTGATTGCGTTGCTGTGGAGTGTTTAATATAAAAGTAAAGCCTACAAGCCAAGAGGTTTAAAGTGAAAGTGATATGATAAATATAGTAGTTTCTAATATATGTATATATATGATTCAAATTAAGCAAACTTTTCTGTCTTTAGTCTTGTTTTGGGTGGTGGTAATTATGAAGCCGTGATTTGGTTAAGTCACCTAATCCAGTTTGCTTTATTGACTAATTAGATGCAAATTAATATGAGCACTAAATTTATAATGTGAGGTTTAGTTGAGTGGCTTCATGAATTGCTTTTAAGCACCAAACTAATTAAATCCTTAATTTTTAGATACATTGAAGAAGGGTTAGAGGTTTATGTCATGAAAATCTTTCTTCTGACTTTTGATACACTAACTAGTATTTATATCAAAGTTGTGTTCAAAAGACAACCTAATGAGCTAAAACTTTTGACCACATAAATATATATCAACGGATAATGTTTTATTAATAAAAATAAAAAATGACCTTAAAGATAGGTTATTTAGAATATTATTGAATATAAATTATTACTATATTTGATAAATTTTGATAAAAATTAGTAAATATAAATAATTATTGCATTTAATGAGAAGTAATAAAAAAAATGCTATGATATTATTTTACTTAAATGCCCATAGGTCAAATTATTCTAAAATATTTTTCATCTTATTTGTTATATTAATTAAAAATAAAATTATTTTTGTTTTAAAAAATTAATAATACCTAAGTTAGAGGTGGTAACAAGATTACTTCTTATATTACTTGTTATATTATCATTGATAATTAAAAATTACTAGAATCTTTTAATGAAGATAAATTTTTTATAATGCAGTTATTATTATTATTCATAATATAAAAAATAAGTGGACAACGTAAAAACTAAGCACATAGAATATATAATAAGATTTGATTATAAAGATATAAAGGTCGTTCGGTTGAGGAGATTAAAATATTATCAGATTAATCTATTTTTTACTATTTATATTATTTTATTTAATTTGTAAGTAATCACTTTATAAATAAATATATCAAATATCATTTATCGGATAATGGGAACACCTTTTTCTTTTCTTATAATTTTTATTCCTTATATGATGGTATGATAGATAAATGATAAGCTTATGTGTCAATTTCATTTTCTTAAACTTTAAGATATTTTTTGGTATTTAATTTTAGAATTTTGGGATTTTAATCTCATAAACAAATTTTCTAAATTTGGAATTATGATGGAGTTGATCAGAATTGCGTGTAAGCAGACTAATTTAAATACATTGACATTGTTGTGTGCAAGTGTTCTTAAATATGTTCTTTTATTTTCTTGGTGGCCAAGATTGAAGAATTAAATGGTGCTGTCGTAAGAAATCGTTTGAATGGTAAAGGTGGGAAGTGTTTAAACAAAAGAGTGTGGATTAAAAATTCACTTATAAAATATCAAAATTAAATTATTGATTTATTTAATATAATGATTGTGAAATCAATCACTAAACTTAAATTTTGATTAATATAATCGATTCATCTAAAAAAAAGATCTACATGAAATAAGAGATTTAATGGAGTTAGGGTTGGACCTAAACCAAGCTAGTTCGGACTTGAAAATCAGTTTGATTTGATTGGAATTTGTTTATTTCGAAAATGAATAGAGTTCAAGTTAAGAGGCTTAATTAGTTTTAAAATTAACTTGAACTTGAGTTATAGAGAGTTCGATTCTGTTTGACTCACGAGCCGGATAAATGGCTCAATTCAGCTTGAACTTAGCTCATGACTCGATTCAATTTATATTAAATAATTGTTAAACAACATCATTTTATTATCAACTCACGAATTCAAATCATATATTTGAATAATGAATTTGAGTCATAAATTCTAGTCAAACTCAAAATGAACCATTTTTATTCAAATCAAATTTAAATCATCTTTAATGTTAACTCAACGAATTCAAACAAAACTTAAACTAAGGAGTGTTCGGGTTTAACTCGGTTCATATCCATCTCTAAATGGAGTTCCTTTTATATCAAAGTCAAACAAGGAGTAAAACTATAAAATTATTTTGGAATTAATTGATCTCAATACCATTTAATTTGAAGAATCGAAACTTTTATGGCATTGACCCTGTGACTGTTTCAAAAATGCCCGGCGTTTACAATGATCAAATTCAACAATATTTATGAGGTTGGCTGATCTTGTGTCAATTTTCAAATCAAAACCATCTTTCTGCATTCTCCATGGTAGGTATGGTATTGCATTATTGAATATAATTTCTTCGAATTTAAGTCATCGTATGATCTTAGTTTTCTTCCCTGAATCAAGTAGACTACGTTCTTTTTCAACCATTTAAAAGAGAGAGTGATCTATACACGTTATTCTTTTCACATTACTATTTTTCAATTGCATGCATTAGGGTTTCTTTAGGTAGCCCATACACGTCCATAACTTCACCAATTTACTAATAAATAAACTTATCGATTTAGATATAATTACTTTACACTTTCGGTGGGCTAAAAATATATGAAAATATGTATGCTGGTAATTATATTTTGAAGATAATTATGGCTTATCAACCCCACATCCATCTTGTTTTGTCTCTCAACAAAACTAGTATAAGTTTTATTGCCTAGTTTATAACTGGAGATGATAATTGGACCATAAAATCGATTCTTCAACTTGCCCTTCTTCAAACAAGGAAGGGATCTCTAATAAAGACATAGATAAGGTGACTAAAATTTCCTTAGTCGGGGATAAATGGGGACAAATATATATATATATCCCAATTTGTTGTTTTTCCAGTTCATCCTCTTTATTATATATTCTCTAAACTTTTACATACTGAATTATCTTTAAAAGTTTTAAATTATTACAAATATATCTTCACACTTAATAAATATTTTATTATTTTTTTAAAAAGCATATGAAGAGGAAAGTGCGGAGAATTTTTTTCATGGGAATAGGGAGAGGAAAGGGAAAATGTTTTTCTTCATAAGTGAACGTAGGGATTCCCATCATCCCTCTATCGGAGATGGGGATTTAAGTATTCAATCTCTACTTGCCATGTTCCATCTCTATTTATCACTATCATATTGAGATATCAAGCTTTATCATGATCAAATCAGCCAGAATGATCGGCTCAAAAGGGTTTAGTAGATAACAATGAAACTTGGAAGGAATCTTATGGATTTAATTATCCCATTAACATGTAGGTGGAAATTGTTTCTTAGCATGATTGATTAATATTCATTTCTGAATAGAAATATCAAATCTATATTATTTTCTAAGGAGTGGAACACAATCCACAGGCATTTATAATTTTCCATTTGAATCTTCGGCTAAGTTTGCTTCTTGGGATCATAAACGCCCTTTGCGATTCTTGAAGAGTTTATCAAGCACATACATTGATCAATCCAGGATGACAAAGCAGTGAGTCAGAGTCAGATCACCTAACATTGGAAAAAACCATGCAATAAAAATTGATACCCTCCTACTTGTGGGATTAAAAATGCTGATAATTTCTTGGGATCATAAATACTCTGAGCCAGCACATGAAGTAGTTAGACAGGTTTCCTAATGCAGTGATAATCGTTTGTTTTTTTGGTGACCAGTGGCAACCGGTTGTTACAATTATTGAATTTACATTTCTTGCTTCTTGTTATTGATTAGTTGTTGGAGATATGGCATGGAGTTTTTAATAGAATTTATGGTTAACCGAGCAGAAACTTGATGAGAAATAATGGAAGATTAATATTTTCGTATCTCTTTTTACACAAGTCAGCCACAAGAGAGAGGTGGAGGGAGGGATTACAGCGGTAAGTCCGCCTAAGAGAGAGATTAAGGATGAAGGTCATCAAAGAGAAATGGAGAGACTAAGGATAAAGGCTGTCGAAGACAACGAATTTTGTTGGTAATAGTGACGGTTTCAAAATTTTAAGAAAAAAATTATTACTTTTCAAATTTTAGGTGAAAAAAATTATTAAATTTTTATATTAAAAAAAATATATAATAAATTTTTTATTTTATAAATATTTTTAACTAAATAACATTTTTATCCTTAACTTTAACTATGAATTTTAATATAATGATAAGCATTTGAATTTTTTAAAGTTAGTAGATGAAAGATTAGGGTTTCATCAAACCCTAAGTGGGAATAAGTCTTTCAGCCTATTGAGAATGGACAATCCAATTGAACTAGTGTTGGATTCGAATCGAAATTATTCAAATTCAAGCTTGAGCTTAGCTCGAACGAGCCCAAGCTTAAGCCAATATTCTCGAGTTCAAGCTTTAGAGTGTTTAGTTCGTCAAGTTTGTGAGCTAAAATGTTGATATAAAAGGACACCGTTTTGATTAATATGTATTAAAACGATGTTGTTTTAATAACGAACTAGTAAAAAACTCAAGCTCAAATCAAGTTTGAGCCGAAGTCAAGCTAAAAGCAATAGAGTTCGAGTTTATTTAAAGCGAACTCAAGCTCGAACTCAATTTCATATAAATCAAATTGAGTTTGAACTTAACTCAATTTGAATTGAACCCTAAATTGGAGTGTCCAAGGGGTCTCAACATAATTTGGGCCTAAACTCAAGCCATTGTTAATTGATAATGAGGGCTAATGTAGGCTCCATATAACCCGCAAAAGAGTTTTTTGTGTGTAGAAATTTCGAGAGAAAATTCAGTACCCGTAAGTAATACTGGCCCAGAAAAAAGGAATGATGTGAAAAAGGCCTAGTTTTGGAGAAATGGCATAGGCCCAATGGTCAAAATAACCCACAGCACAAATCTCTTGGAGCACCACACCTTTGGTCGTTAATATTCTATGATATAAAATATGTATTCTATGATAAAATATAATATAAATAAAAATAATATATCTCTTAAAATATATCAAATACAATATATATATATATATATATATATATATATATATATATATATATATATATATATATATATATCTTATTATACGATTCATATTATTGACACGGATAAATAATATATTAGAAATGTATATAAAAAATTTTGAATTATCAAAAATATTTATAGTATTTTTTTAAAATAATAATGTGTCAATAATTATTTTTTTATTATTTTATTTTAAAAAAAATATATTATATAATAGGATATAATATATAATATACAATATAAAAAAAATAAATTTTTGATGCAGAGTACTCATTCATTCCTTAAGCTAGACATCAAACAGTGATAACAAACAGCCCGCAAAGTTATATGCACACAAGGAAAAAATAGCCCTCTGCAATCCTAGAAAGTCAAAATTTGTTGCATTTCACGTCTCTTGATCATGCACACGCACTAAATTTATATACATGTACACAAATAGATTTGTACTACAGATGATTATAAACTAAAAAAATTATGTGGAAATTAATTAATTTTGCAAAGGTAATGGTCTTCGTTTGAGATGATAAAGGAGGGAAGAAGGCAACTATCGAGGGAGAAGGAAGGAAAGTCAGCCGCTGACCAAGAAGAAATCACTCATCGGAGATGAAAGAAAACCCTAAGAAAATATTATTATTTTTCAAACTTTGGATGAAAGATAAATTATTAGATTTTTAAATTAAGAAGAAAAAATATAATAAAACTTTAGTTTTAAAATTTTTTTGTTAAATGATAGTTTGTCATTAACTTTAAAAGAGAATTTTAACAAAATTTAACTCATAAATATGTGTTTGAACTTTTAAAAGTTAAAAAACAAAACTTTGAGATTTTCTTATACCTCAAGTGAGAATCTATAAAGAGATGATGCTATCTTTTAAAAACATTTGACTTCAACGATAAAACTTTTTTCGACGAGAACAACATGAATCATTATGTTATTATAAATGAAAGCACATCAAATTTAGAGTTGAGCCTGAGGAAACAAGAAAGTTCACCTCAGTCCAAAACACTTAATACTATATGTACAAATAAATTTTATTAACTTGTTTATACAAACTAATATAACAACAAAAAATTAAATAATTTTAAAGTGAAAAAAAAAATAATCACACGTTACCATCTCAGTTTATATAAATAAATTAATAAAATTTGTTCACCTCAATGTGATCCAAATCCAACAAAGGACCACTATAAATTTATAACCAAGGTTTAGATTTTTAAAAAAGTGGTACATCTTAAAGCCATTTCAAATGAGTAAACATTTTTCAAAATGTTTTACACCAATGTACCTCGTAACAGATAGAAGTTTAACGTTGAACATTTGTTTCCTTTAGCTTTTCAAATTTTGGGAAGGAAAATAGTTGCAAGTTAATAGAAAAGAGAGCGTTCCATCTACAACCAGCTCACAAATGCTTGGTTTAATCTGTAAAAGCATGTTCCCCAATATTATCTCAGTAATGAAGCTCTACCAGCGTGAAACCCTTGTGTATACGCTGTGTTCTTGAATATCGTCTGCAATAAAGGTTTCCCTTGTGACTATATAATATAACTTAGAATGTTTAAAATACATGTATCAACCCAAGCATACACAGTGCTATGGTCCATTCTATATAATACGGTAAAAAAATGCTAGACATGAACTACATTAAACTGTTGAGACACTTGAGTGTTGCTTTTATGAGAAAAATTTGAGGAATAAAGAAGTTCAGATTCATGAATTACTCACAGCAAGGTTCTTGAACTCTGTGCAACAGCATTTTCTTAATCTGTTTGCAATCTCAGTTCCAAGCTCTTCCCCATGTTCTTTGATACTGCCATCCTTGGTCTGTATGATTCAATTTCTCGAGGTTATCCAAAAGTTACTTATTAGACTGGGAAAGAAGAAAGCATAATATCCTACATCACATACTTCTAAAAATATTTGGGCTGATATTTTATTCAGAATCTCTTCCACAAATTTCTCAGCATCAGTGAAGGCGCTTGAAGGATTTACAGCATTGGCAGACTTGTCCTTAATATTCTGAACATTTTTGGCCAGTTTTACAGCTTTCTCTGCACCAACAAAAAGGAAGTATAGCTGCAGTTTCAGTAGCTAGACTACACAGAATAGACTTGCAACTGCTTCAGTTTGGGAAAAAGAACCAATTTAATTGAAGCTGCATTCTTGCACTAACTAGTAAACAAATTCTTGTACAGGAAGTTCCCTTACTATCCTTTTTATTCTGATGGATCAATAAACATAAAAATAGCCATCATATATTCAAAACAAAATCAGATTCTTCCAATGTCTTTCCAACACCAATTTTCAAAAATAAAAGAAGTACCACATTCATATTATGCATGGTGCAAATTTACCTGCCACTGCCTTGGAGTTACTACTTGTAATGACGTTGTTCCCATCGGCATTCTGTGAAGAAGCTGATTTTTCTGGAGGTTCTGGCAGGATGGTAGAACCAGATGGGACAAAAGCAGCAAGGTCAGGAGGTTGATCTTTTCCAACTGTGGGGTTAGCCTGCAGGAGATTCAATGATATAGAAATGGATGAACTGCTAAAGAACTACATAGTGAAAACAACAACAAAATTCAACCCAAAATAACCTCCAGGTCAACATATGATGGCTCTCTCCCAATTGATTTAAGAAACTTGTCCAGATCATTGGCATTAAGAGCTGGTAACAGAAACAATATGTGAAATATCAGACACTGACTCATTAAGACAGAACCTTACTAAGTAATGCAGATCAACTAAAATAACATGAGAGCACTGTTATGCATAATCCAATGAAGCAGATGATCTAAAAGCACATGCTGGGTGCAGTAAGAACCCTTCATGAGTAAGCAAATTCCATTATGCAATACTTTTCACATCTCTGAAATCTCTACTATGACCCTCTGAATTAGTTAATATTATTATTAGAAAAGAGTTTTTACCAATATAGATTTGAACACTTTTTTTCAATTAGTTAACATTTTCTTATGAGATTTTTTTTTTTCAGATTTTTAACAAATTTGTCAATAAAAATCCTTGAACACTTTCCACTTACAGATTGACATGTCATTTGACAGTGGATGGAAGAAGCATCGTTCCTGAGTTTTGAATCCTTTATCCAACAACAGTCCAACATCTCTTCACAAAAGAAAAATTACAAGATATATTAGGTAGACGCTTCAGTAAACATGCTTTGTTTTTTGCTTGATTGCATGTTGTAATTACAAAGAAAAGTAAATAGCATAATATGTCCCTTATGAGAAAAGACCCTTCATGTTTAGCCAACAAAAATAATATCTAGATTTGTTTCCTAAATAATAAATAAATAACTTTAAATTTAAGAAAATATGATAACATGTGTTTGGTATTAAATTTAAAATCGAACATATAAAAAGGCAAAATTCAAAGCCAAGTAAATGAAAAAATAAAAATAATACCTTGCTGATTCATTCACCAGCGCAAATGGAGTAACACTTCCTAATGGCACCTTGAATAGTACAAAAAGTGCAACAACATCAGATTGTGCTCATATCATGACAGTCCACAATGCTATATTTCATAACATAAACAGTTGTACTCCCCAAGCCCTTTTTTGGTAAATGAACATGAAAGTTCCGCCAAGTGAATAAAAGAGAACAATTTCCATTGCAAGACAAACAAAATACTCTCACTTAACACAACAATCTGTTACACTATAAAGTCTATAAAACACTCAAAGTCCTCTGCAATAGATAAACTAAGATTATATCTCACTACTGTTGGTAGACTTGTCATGTGAGGATTTATTTTCAAGTCCACTTCATTAGGCCACATGGAGTTCTCGTGGCATGTGTTAATTTACAGTAGAGTAGCAGTTGATCAGTAATTAATGCAGTTGTTCAAATTATCTTGAAGAAGTTATATTTGAGTTAACATATAATTGTTTGATTTGTAAGTGTTAGTAATTACTGAGTTGCAATGTTGCATAGTGTCAGCCATGTTAAAATTATATTTAATGAAGACAATAACTGGTCTATTTAGTTTCTTACAAATAGGAAAATATGATACAAACATAACATGATGACTTTCCACAAACGTATTATATATCATGTAAGTAGCAATTTACTGTGCAGATATTGCTAAAGAATACCCAAGCTGATAACACCTCTTTTAGGTTCAGTGCAATAGTTGGACCAACTTGAAACTATAACAAAGATATCCAGAAAAGGTTAATTTGGTTGGTATTAATCAGCTTGCACATGCAACCTAAAGTATAGCAAAAGGAATAGACCTACAAATGCATTTACTGATAGAGAGTTGAGAAAAAAATTTACAAAAGAATGGTATCTATGCTGGGAGAGTAGTATCAGAGACATCTACCTACCTGAAGTATTTCGGGCAATGCCTCTTCAGGAGCCATCCTCAGACCTCCCTTTCCAAGACCAAGTCTTTGAGACAAAACTGCACAATTATGGGACCAGAGAACTCACATTAAAAACCATGAATTTATAATCCATTCATAAGCAGAAACCAATGACAAGGCAGCACAAATATATGCAAGCCCTTGACATCAACATGCCCATTTTGGTTTGATACTATGATGTTATACCTTTCATATCAACTTTTGTACCAGCCAGAGCAGAGACAATATAGTACCTGTGTTTCTTGTCCTACAAATACAAGTATCTGGAATAACTGCGCTATAAATGTAACAGAACAAAAAATTAAAAAAAAAAAAAAAAGAAAGGAGATCCGTGGCCATAATAATATGCAGTTAAAACAACTTTACCAGTATCAAGTATTATATACCTTCAAGAACAAATTTTTACATCCACCTCCCATACCTCCAACATATTTTTCCTGAAAGTAAAGAAATGTCTCTCTTCAGATCTATTACCATGTAACATGTGCGTATGTTAGAAATGATATATACCAACTCCTGCTTTCTCCTCTTACCTGAGCTTCAACTGTCATTACAACAGGATGTTCATACTTGGAAAATTCAATTTGAAGATCCTAAGAAATCCAATATAATTATTAGTACCAGAAAATAAAAGATACTAAAGAAAACTCCAGTACACTCAATCAAGAGCGCCGCAGAGAGGAATGCACATAAACACAAAAATAAGAAAATCAGTATTCAACATAATGTTGCCATTTTCCAGTAAAGCCTGTCTTAACAGTTCTGCAAATTAAAAATATCGTTATATCACAAAAGAAAAACTGATAACACGGTCCAATTATAGACCAAATTTATAAAAAAAAAATCTCTGATGTCTCAAATTTCCAAGGGAGAGTAATCTCAACTTCTACTGTACACAAATTCTAAAATCGATGTAAAATGGGTGAGAAGGATTGAGTCATGGCTGCATGCAGAAAAAACACTAAAATAATTTAGAACTTCACTAGTAGAAAGAATATTGGGTAGCAACGAAAAAAAATAAACCCATCAAAACGCAAATACAGCGAGCAAATGCAACCTATAAACAAGCAGTGCCCAGCATTCTTCACAAGGCCAGTTGTCACAAAAACATGTTCAAATGGATGAATTAGTAAAGACTCCAGCAACAGAGTGATCCAAAACATATTAACATTTAAAAATATATATATATATAAGCTTAGCTGCACATTATTCCCACGTTAAATCGTTCATATGGCCGCTTTAAGCACGATAATTCCCGAACAAACTCTAATACATAATTCACGGAAGCTAAAAAGTTATGCTCAAGACATAAAATTCATATCACTTTACAATATAACCATGAAATTTGATATCAAAGCAAACCCAGATCAAATTTGACTCGGAAACATATAATATGGTTAAAATCTTCAACGGGTAATAATTTGAAGAGATAACCTGCAAGCGAGCAAGCAACTGTTCCTTTGAATAGCCCATTAGTAAATTGTGGATTGAAGCAAAGCTAAAGAGTTCGCGAAATTTGAGTTAGCATAAACAAACGAAACGTCGCACAAAAATTGCAGGTCCTGTCGTTTTTGTGAGTGACGTTGGCTCGGCTCTATGCTGACTAAACTCGGTGGGTTATCGGGTGGTTTATTTAGGGCGTTGATGTTGGACTTCTTGTATCCAACTTGTTAGTTTGGGCCCAATATGTAGAGTATGTGATTAAATTATGGCTAAATACTTATACGGGGTAATTGTATATTTTTTAAATTAAATGGGGGAAAAAGGGAATAATTAATATTATTGATTAAATATCATTTATAAACTTATAACTAATAGATTTTTTAACAGTAACAATTAATTGGTAGGTCTTTAGATTTTCCAAAGATAGAGGGTATGACTTTGTCAATAGACTAAGCCTTTGGTGGGAATAGATCTTTTGGCCTTAAATTATTTTGAAATGACAAAAAAAGAAAATAATTACATTATCTAATCACATTTTGATACATCAGAGTGTATAGATAAATTAATAAAATTTATTTGTATACATAATTTTATTCATAGTATACTAGTTTTAACAAATTATTGGATTTAAGTCTATTCATAACGAGTCGACTTGACTCAATTGCATAAACTACCTATGATTATTGGACAATTAGCTTGATAGTTGGACTAGGGATGGCAACGGGGAGGGGTGGGGAGGGGATCTCAATCCTCGTCCCTGTCCCCACAGGGTTTATCAATCCCCGTCCCTTGTCCGTCCCCATTATAGGGATGAAAATGATTTTCCGTTCTCTGTTCATAGAGAAAAATCTTCTCCCTATCCCCGTAGAAAAAAATCTCCTCCCTGTACCCAAAAAAAAAAAATCTATTTGACCCAAAAATAGTCACTCGTTTATCATTGCAAACATGCAAATTATACAAAAACAAGGATAAACTGCTGTTTTGCTACAGAGCCACAAAAATACAGAAGACAATATGTAATCTTTATTGTATATAAAAGCAAATCGTGTTATGGATAATGATTAATACGTTATGGATCATCCAACGAAGAATCAAAGTAGGTAAATTCTTCAAATTTAGATGCATAATTTGCTATGTTTTGAATTACAGAATTGACATATTTGTCCTACACAAACCTTAACTATATGGAATCAAAATACTTTAGAAAAGTGCTATCAAATGTATTACATACACTTGAATACAAATAGATCCTACACAGCATTTGACCCAAGAAAAATCGATTGGATTTATTCAAATATGAACAAATTCAGGGCAATAATGTATAAAAAAATGAAAACTCTGGACAGATTAATTATTGAAATGCACATGACATGTTGTAAACTGTTACATTAGATTTATTTAAGCATTGTTATGTGCTAATATTTATCAACAACTTCATGGCTAAGTGAGTGGGGTCGTCGTCATTCGTAATCCAAAGGGGCCCAGCCGCCGCGTCTGATGGGGCCACATCTCAATTTCAACAGAGTGGACCCAACCAGAACAACATTCAAGAGGCCGAATTCAATGTAGAAGAAACAATGGAGAATGGGACCCCATCCCCACTCAGCCTTAGTACCCTTTTGCACAAAACGACTGTGCATGTGCGAATCCCGGCTTGAACCGACGGTCCAGACTTCTGAGTCTTGACCAGGTTCAGTTTTGGCTTCGGAAGACTGAACATTGCCGTCGAACTACTGGATGTAAACGAACTTGATGGGACTTGTCATTTTCCATGGCAGTGACTGGTTAGAAAATCATTAAATTATTCATAAAAGGGTTACCATTTTTAATCTTTCTGGTCAAGAGTGCGAAGAGATGATTGTGTTAAGAATTTCTGGAAAATTGTAGCCTTTAAACAGATTTTGTACTATCAATCTGGAAAATTGGGGTTTTTATTTTTCATTTTACTATATATTTATTGTAAATAAATCATTCCCATGACAAAATTAATTATAACAAAATAAAATTCATCGTTGCAAAAAGACATTTCATATGTTTAAATAAAATATTATTTACTTGAATTAAAATGATTTTGATGTAATATTTCTTTGAATTTGAACTGCTTTTTATATAAGAATATCAATGAACATAAATTAGAGAGATTAAGATTCTAAGATTAGGATGATCATAAAATAGATATCAAATTAAGGTCTTACTATATTCCTATAATACATAAAAGGTATATTAAAATTATATAACATGGTTTAAAAATGGTTAAATTAATTAATGAATCAGGAAGGGAAAGTAGATCTTGATTAAATTTCTTTCTGTTGGTGACAAATCATCTGAGTTTATACATTGGTATTTTATGGCAACTCCAACTAGGAAAACACTGCTGCGAATGGTTTCAAGTTTCCACGCCTCTGTGGTACTTGTCCCAAGTCAAGTTGGCATTTCTGACACCTTAAAAGACTAAGGCTTGCCAAAACCAAAATCTTCCGAGGCACGAGAGAAATGAAACAATGGCATTTATTATAGATATGTAAAACCGCATAATTAAACATGAGATAGGCAGACCCCATAGAGTTTATCCTATAAACTCAGAGATTTACTAATCCAACTAATTATCTTAAATTCAGAAATTTATCTGTTTAATAAAAAAAAAAAAGATGGGATAGTTGAAATAATTCTACATTTTATTGCGTTACAAAAGAGAAAAGACCATCATGGATAACATTGACATATTGAACACTTTGAATAATTGGTAAATGCAATATATATATAATACGCAGAAACCCACATGAAAGAGTCCAAAAAAATGTCTCATCTCCAAGTGGGTTTCTTTTTACTAACTCAAAAATACACTTTTTTTTTTTTAATAATATATGAATATGAATTTAGGTCATTGTCAGTTATGTCTTCTTCAAGCAATTAACAACTGAAGATCATGAATGAGTTTCAATGGATTAAAAATTGATCAGCTAGCAGAAGCTCCACAAACGAATATCTCCTTCATCCAAAAAGTCATCGATCGTTGGAGGAAGATCAAATAATGAGACGCTGCTGAACATTTGATCAACGTACTTGGGTGATTGAATCCCATCAAAGTTATACCATGGAAGCGGGTCCATCATGGAAATGGAGGCTTCATTGTAGGTCTGCTCAATAGGTTGCAATAAAAAGACATCATCATCCATTAGTTGATCAGACGCCGAGGAGGACATTGACGGAGATGAGATTAAAGACGATGAAGAAGAGGAAGAAGAAGAAGAAGGAAGAGTAGGTGATTTTGGTGGGTTAGTGGTGGTGGTGGTGGCGGCATTTTCACTATTTGCAGCGGCTGCGGCTACTCTTTGAATGGACTTAGGAGACAAAACGGTGTCAGGAATGTAATGAGAAGAAGTGATGGGAAAGTTAAGATTTGCGGAAGAGCCTTTGAGGCATAACAGTGCAGCATCATACGCCCTAGCTGCGGCTTCAGGTGTAGAATAAGAGCCCAACCATATTCTTGTTTTCTGATTTGGCGCCCTAATTTCTGACACCCATGAGCCCCAACTCCTCATTCTCACTCCCTTGTACTTCTTCTTCTTGCTCGATGAAGATGATGTTGACGGCACTGCCTTTGATACTGGATCCTGTTGAATCTTCTGCTCAGTTTTCACCATTGTTATAATAATACTAAGATCAACAAAAAGACTGAGATAGGAACTGAAGATGGGAAAGAGGAAGAAGGCTGGTATTTATAGATGGGAATTTGAGTTAGAAGGCCCCTAGTCAAGGAACAGTATGAATACTAAAATGGATGACAGATATTTCTGGTTATATAAAAGGACAATTGTTGCTTCTTGCTTGCTTCTAAAATGGCACGATTCTCCAACGACAGTAAAATCAGTCCAGCTAATTGTTGGATCCATTTATATTTGTTCATAAAAAAAAAAAATAATGTATGAATAGTCTGGTTAAATTAGAACGCAAGAATCAAATACCAAAAATTAAACTCAACTCACGTGCATAGATATATGCTGATAAATCATCATAGAATTTTCAAATTGCTGCTGCCTAGGTTTTGAGAAGACCAATCAACATGTACGGTCAAAGGCACCATACTTCATTGGTTAAAAATTTTCGGGGTCTTAGATTTTGCAAAGGGACATGTTAGGACTAAAGCTTTTAATGGCTTTCTGTATTAGAGAATAATTTATTATTAAAATTAGATAATTATTTTAAAAATTATTAAATATAAATTATTATTATATTTGATAAAATTTATTAAATTTAATATATATAAATAATTATTATATTTAATTAAAGATAACAAAAGAATACCAATATATTATTATACTTAAATATCTTTGAGTATAATTATCATCAAATATTTTTTTATGTTATTTATTATATTAATTAAAAATGAGATTATTTTTATTTTAAAAAAATTAATAAATAAAGATATATTTATAATAAAATAAAAATTACTTTGATAATTTTTTAATATCTAAAATGGATATAGTAATTAGATTAGTTCTTATATTATCTGTCACATCACTATTAGTAATAGAATATTATCAAAATATTTTATTATTTATAAACTGAACAAAATAATATAAATAATAAAATATGAATTATTAGAATAATTTTTAATATCCCCTAACCAAACACACCTTTAAGGTTGGACGTAGAATGTTCTGTTGAGCTGCTATGTTTGCATCACACCAATTTATAACACAATTTGAAAGTAAAGAAATTAAAGTTCCAGTGTAACTTTTGAGAAAAAGGCAAAATGAACATAGTTTCGAACACATATAAGTTGAGTTTGATTTAAATAATAAATAGATAGGTTTAAAATCGACTCAATTTTGGTTAAATCAAAGTTAAAGATAACTTAATTTTGATTCCATTTTTTAATTTGAAGTTTAAAGCTCAATTAAAGTTTATGGTTCGAATTTATAATTCGAATTTGTAGCTCAGATTTATAATTTAAATTTACTATTTTATCAATTATTAAATAAAATGATATCATTTTATTTAATAATTGATAAAATAGTAATGTTTTGATGACAGTTGTTTGATATATTTTTAGTTAAGTTACAATATAAGTTTAAACTGAATTGAATTATTTGTTTAACTTGTTAATTATATCAAATTAAACAGTTTTTAACTTAAATTCTACTTAATTTAAAAAATAACCAATCCATCTAAGTGAAAAGAGAAGTTGTTTGGTTATAAATTTTATTTCGAGTAGTTTTACCTATAAAATTTTTATGCATAACTTATAACGTATCATTTAATAGTTAAATAATAAAAAATTAAAAATAAAATAATATTTAATAAAATAATATATTATTATTATTTATATATAAAATTATATACAAAATTTTATTATTTAACTTTTATAGTGATTTCCAAAATCAGTCATAATCAATAAACAGAAAACTCATCATCAACACGCGCAGTCAAACAGTGAGCAGTATAATTCATAATTTGTAGAACAACAGCTGTTGCCGCTCTGTCTCGCAGCTCTAAAACCGCGTTGGCCTCATTCAAAACTGTCATTTTCTCTTACTGATAACAGGTCTCATAAATTATGCTCAGCTGTCTCTTTCCATGACATTTTTCTGCAAAGTTGCTGACGCCTTCATGAATCGACAGTGCTCATAATTTCTATCTTTTCGTGAAAAATTCAACGGGATTCTCTGTGCTACAGCAAAAGCTAGTAAAAGCAACTACTTTGGAAAATAATATTGCCAATGGGCCGCCAAGGAGTGGTTTGGAAGGTGAAAGTGCGTGACTTAGAGGAAAGAGTCTGGGTTCAAATCTTTCAGAGAATACCAACTTGATAATCTTGACTGATGTGGTCAAAAGCCAGACACTGAAACCGGACTCATAGTTAGTTTTCACATTCTGAAAAGTCTAAAAAATCCCATTTAAACCGGATATTATTTTTTGGAATGGAACTAACTACACTTTTACCTTTTCATTTTGTTAAACGATTTTTGTCAACCTTCCTGCAGAAATTCATGAAAAGGCTATTGATGCTAGTGAAAGTTGAAGATTAAACTATTTTTTTGATAGAGTTAACCAAGTCCCCAGTGGACTAAGTTCAAGAAGTATCATTAAAATTAATTTCTGTTTCACTGAGAGTAGGATGAAGAATTTCAGAAGCAATTCAATGGTCAAATTTCGTGTTACTTTTTCATGGCAGGAGTGGGATGAGATATGCGACAAGATATGTGTCTGGTTGTGATTGTGATTGTGATTGTGACTGTGATGGTGCATTCAAACTTTTCAACGTTTGCCTTTAGATAATTTTTTTTTCCCAATATTGAATGAGCTTCCGAGAAGCCTCTTCTTCATCTGCTAGATTGGTAAGAAACAGCTGTATATCTATATCTCATTTGTCAAAATTAATGCTTAAAAAAATAGCTTAGCTTTAAACGATACTTCAGAAAATTTTAGACCCTAAGGGTTAAGAAGAATGATAGAGCATTAAACTATTAGGGAGAAGATGAATTCAATTAATATAGACAGGTTTTGGGTTATAAAAAAATAAAAAAGATTTTATTCATCGTGTTCCTAAAAATACGGTCTCTTTCTTTTACTTTCTTTTACGAGAGTTTACTATTATTGAGCCTGCGTTTGAATTGTATATTATTAGTAAACCTCATAAACATGAAAAAATCAACTTAAATTACTTAAAATGATATTGTTTTAATCAATAATTTTTAAATGAGTTGAACTCAAACAACTTTAAAAAAAATTCAATGAGATCAAATTCAGAGTCTCTCAAACTGAGCTAAATTTGAGTTGATCCAAATTCAAATTTGATTTATTTTAAATTTAACTCTAATTCAATAAATAATATGCATCTCAAAAGAATAGTTTAGGCAATCCGTACAAGCCCTATCCCTCATCTGTCCTTCTTATGGGAACACAACCAAAAAAAATTTTATAAGAATCACAATAAGGCATCTTATACCTTCTTAAAATTAGACCGTCATGTTTCTAAAATAATTACACATTACTATGAATAAATATTCTATCAGGTGGCTTTGTCGGTCTGATTAAGCATTCTGTTGATGTTATTTTGCTACTCATCACATGTTCAGGCGACATGTACAGCCTTATTTTTTCATAATAAAATCTGCCATTTTTCTGAGGACTTTGCTTACGAAAATGAGAAGGAAGTTTCATTTTAATAATATGGTAAATTTGCCAATGGCACTACTTGGTTGACCTAATGCTTTTAAGAGGCACAGCCGTGAGCTGTGACAATGACTTTAGTTAACAATACTTAGTGAAAATTAATAAAATTGTAATTAAAATGGGAAAACTTTGTTTGCTAGTTTCTAGATCCTGTCAGTTTCAAACTGTGTAAAAACTAGAAGCCGGGGGACTTTCATCGACAGACTCTAAACAGTGGGAATTCACTTTTGTTAAACATATATTCATGAACTACTATAAAACCAGGATAAGTTTCTCTTCTCAATGCACACGTAATAATCCTTTATCAAAATATTATTATTATTTTGGAAGCATATAAAAAAGAGACAATTTTACTGTATCAACAGTAAATTTGATTCTAAATGAATTATATATCAAGTACGATATATCATATTTATATAATATCTTTATCTATCGCTATTTTAGTACTCAAAAGTCTAAATGCATTTGATGAGATGATTGAATATATAGATATATTGATGGGAATATGAGTAGTTTAATCTTACATTAGAAAGACAATCTCCGAACTCACGAGCTGCCGTACCTCGCATGTAACTCAAAGTAAAATAAAATAAGGAATGTGGCGTCCGTATTAGAAGAATGTTGAGTCCTGCCAGCGGGATGTAGGGTCGGTTTGTCGAGGCGTCACTTTGCGATTGATAGAGAGATATGGGGGAAATGGTGAAGTGAGGATGGGCGAAACTGCGAAGAAGGCTTCAAATATGTATGCTGGAGGATGAAGAGGCAAGATCCATGTGGGGTTAGGAATCAAATCTCTTTAATATTTTCTGTTAAAAGATAAAGAGAAACTTGCAGGAAAATAACTTCAACAACTACAACTACAATATGCCCTCAGAGGTTGTTGAGTTGCAATAAAAAGAATCTATGTTCAGGAGAATATGAGTTTAAATCCTGATGATATTTTAGGATTTAAATTCTTTAACTTACCTGATAATATCAAACGGGTAGTGTTCAGTTTTCCATTTGATATTGAGATCTGCAGTAATAATTAATTAGTAGCTAGATTTCTTGTATGATTTGGAAATAAGCTTAAGACCATGGGATTCCACTTTCCAGGTAGCCATGGTTTTAAATATTATCTCTGGTTTCAATGGAAAAGCATTTGACTGGAAAAAGAAATGGAAAAAAGATTGATTTCCTTTGCAATTCACATGGGGTGTGTCGGCTTTTATTTTGTTAACGAATTAATGACATTATTAGAACATGTATTTGATTTCTCTAACAAACATATGTAAAATTTGTAATATGAATCGTAGTCATTGTATGTATGATAGGATTTACAAATGAATATTATATACAATCATGGCTCCAAAACGGTCACGTAATTACTACATGGTAAAGCACCTTTAATCTGCAAAATAGGGCCTGAAAACAGCAATGTTACATCGACACTCTTCGGGACCGGGTCCATAATGCGGCAATCTCATTGATCACATCGTCATCGATAACTAGCTTTGGCACATCGCCCTTAAGAGTGCAAGTAACTTGGTCCAAGCTAAAGTGGGATTTTGAGCTGGTTACTCGAACTCTATTGTCCTAAGATGGAGCTTTGGAAGGTGGTTTGGCTGGCTGGGTAGTGGGGGCAGTGGCTGGTTTGGTGGCTGCCATGTTGGTGAGAATGGGTGATCGTATGAATGATAAGGTTGGCTAGTGGAATACATCCTTAGGGTGAAAGATGAAAAAGTGGTGGAAACTGTGTGCTTAGGCTGGTGTGTTTATGGCTGTGGTGTGGGTGTTATTTGCTGAACCAGACAGGAGCAAAACCCAGTTTTGGCGTGTATGTCCATCTTAGGTCCCGAATTTATGTCTCTCGCAAGAAGAAGGCCCGAAGGAATGACACAGCTGGCAGCAACAAAATTGATACACATAGCAGCTTGAGACTAAAACAAATAGCAAATTCACAATGGTCTAGACCACCAAAACCAGAGGAGAAATGTGTCACTGCAGGAGGAGACTTGGCTGTTATGGACAACAAAAAGAAGAAAGCATGTGTGTGGAGGACATCAGAAAATTCAGAAGGAAAAGTGGAGATTTAGGGGAGAGATCTAGGCCTCTCGAATTTCCTGAAAATTTGCTGGGATTTTCATTCTGTTTGTAGTTGATCAGCTCTTTGTTTTTCTTATTTTGTTGAATCAAGTGGTGTAACGAACTGATGTAAATTGCACCCATTTTCCAGAATGAAATGATGAATTTGTATTGATCAACTTTTGCACTGTTTTATCCAACCTGAGTTTATTGTTTGAATTGATGAATTGAGTTGTGTTGTGGTTGCTTGAGAAGAAAGAGTAGAGAAACCATTACTGTATTGCTGGGATAAAAATTACAGAAGTGTGAGTTACATAATTTTCTCTGCTGAGAGTATGATTATACAGAGGAGTTGCTGCCAAAATTTCTCCAGGTACCTAACAGTACACAAGCAATTCGGATCAATTATACAGGTATCGGTAGGGTTGATGTGCAAGTGCATACTAATTGTAGCATCACAATTCATATGTGTCATCATGCTGAAGGAAAGATAGTCAAGTTCATATTACTTAAGGATGTCCTCTGGAAAGGACATCATAACATGACACATAAACTGCTGAAGGATGAACTAATGCTATTATTAATTATAGCAGACAATTCTGCAGTAGCCAATAGAGCAATTTTTGTTATCTAAGATCTAGACAGCAACCAAATCATATAATGTTACAAGAATAACAATTTGGAGGGAGTGCAAGCATAACCATACTAATCGGGAAAACACCTCCAGATTAAGTTGAGCTTATGGATCAAACCCTCCCCATTAACAAATACTGAGACGTCTGAATGACGAGTCTATTGAGAAGCTTCCTGAGCTGCTTCCACAAAAGAACTCAAAGAGCTGATAACAGATTCATATATCTCAATTCCTCTCAAGTACACAGTATCTTTCAGATGCTGCAAGATAGAATAAGGTAGGAAACACTATCAGCACTAGATGGAAAGGGCACCGTAAAGATAGATTGGCAATCAGACAAACCTCATCATGGTCATGCAACAAGATAGGAGTATTTGACATTGGAGAGAAACCAAGAGTGGGAATCCCTAGCTGTCTCATGTATCGTGCATCAGTAGTTGAAGCCAAAATTTCAGGCTTTGCAATTTTTCCTCCAGCTGCTGTGACAGCTTGCTTGAAAACGGACCACCAAGGATTTGAATCATTTGTTGGGGTCATTAGAGGGCGCCCCTTGTAATCCCTTAATGGTCCTAACTGAATTATCTGTCGTAATATGAGTAAATAACACAAACTTCCATTTAGATCCAGTTAATTACAGAGAAAACAAAGGGAGGAAAATAGTATACTTAAAAAATTGAAATCAACCAACTTCACAGAGTGTTTAAAATCATGTAAATACTATTTAGGAGGCAGTTGATAAAGAAATAAACCACTTCCCATAAAAGTGATGCAAATTGTTCGAAGTTCACCACAAAAATAAATACAACAAAACTATGTATACATATTTTAACATTCAATTTACATAAACCCCATCAGTTAAGAAAAAAAATCATTTTGATTTCGATATCCACATTAACATGTACAAAATCCAAATTGATGAAACCGCAACACTAACCTCATAAGTCATGTTCCTTGTCGCTGGAGCCCATTCTTCTGCAATTCTCTTCCGCATAAGATCGGGGTCAGCTGTTGGTGGCAACCTGATATTAAACCCGGCTTCGGCCTCTGAAGGTTGCAAGTTCATTACAAAGCCCTACACAAACAATTAACATCATCTTCACAAAATCAAACATTGATACCAATTTTGTTGCAGGGCTTTGAGTTTTGCATGTTGGCTTTAACCAGAATATCTTTTGCATATTTGGACTGGCATAGATGAAGTCCAGTTTTATTTTTTAGGTTTGACTCAAATACTCACTGTTGGTGATGGCGTCCCGGCTTTCAAATAAACCGGATTGACCGAAATAACCTCGGAATTCGCCGCTTTTCCAGCCTTAACCTCATCAAACTGGGTGTCTCTAAATGTAGTGATCATTTCAACGCTCTTCATCAAGTTCTCCATAGCACTGTTATCGAACATCCTAGAGCCATGCCCCGGTGAACCCACGGCTTTAATTTTCAAATTCCAAGGCGATCTGTCGGCGTAAAACACTCTAAACTCATCGTTCGTTGAAGCTTGTCCTTCGTCCATCACAAACCCCACATTCAGCTCTCGAAACTCCACCGATTCAACGAACTTCGCCATCCCATCGACCGCCCCAATCTCCTCGTCCGGGACGTAGGACACGTGGACGGTCCTGGTCGGTTGGAACTTTTTAATGAGTTTCAAGTTGCGGATGGCTTCGAGATACTGCATAGAGATACACTTGTCGTCCTGGGCACCACGGGCGAAGATTTGGCCGGTCTCTTGGGAGTGAAAGGCGGAGAAAGGAGAGTGGGTCCATTTGTCGGGCTCGGCGGGGACGGAGTCGAGGTGGGAGTTGAAGAGTATAGAAGGGAGAGAAGGGTCGGAGCCCGGCCAAGTTAAGAGGAGGAGGAGTTTGCTGGGGACGAATTCGAGGATTTTGAATTGGAGGCCGATGGATTGAGCTTGGGTGATGAGGAAGGAGACGGGTGCGGTGTAATTAGGATTAGGGTGGGCGGTTTTGAATCGTAAGTATTGTTTGAAGCGAGTTATGGCTTCTGGTTCTTGTACATGTTGCTGTTGTGTTGAAGAAAGGAGGGCTGCTGTTGTGAGTATCAGGAGGAGATTTTGGGAGATGGAAGCCATGGTTAGGTAGATGAAACGGGAGATCGAAAAGTAGATATTCTTAAAATTGAAGAGCCATTGACTCTGGAAGTTGAATTATTACAAGTTCAAATTTGATGATGTTTGAATGAATATGATGATCGGATTTACAAATTGATAACGAATATTTTATAAATAAAAAAAAATTGAAACAATGCTGAGCAATCTCAAATCTCAACAAACAAAATCATATAAAATTTATAGCATATACAGTACAAGAACGCCTGGAACGGGTGCACCGAGACTAGGGCTCGGTTCGAGCCTGAAACGAGTCAGACTCTGCTCGACTCGATCGAGCTCGAACCGAGTTTGAGCTGGCTCGGATTGGCTTGGTAGATATTTTTTAAATTTTTTTTATACAAAACGACGTTATTTTAATCCATATATATACACAAAATGATGTCGTTTTAATATGAAAAATGAGCCGAACTGAGCCGTAAACGAGTTGAGTCAAAAACAAGTCGAACCTGAGCCGAGCTGAGTTCAGCTCTAGTTGAGCTCGAGCTGAACTCAAGCCGACCATAAATAGACCGAATCGAGCCTGAGCTGGCTACGAGCCGAGCTTAGCTTGGCTCAAATCTAACCCTAACGGAGACCACGGAGCGGGCGTCCGTGACAAATCGAGTAAGGTTTTAAAGAAAGTTTGATTTGAATAATATTTTATTATAAAAATAAAAAAATTAAAATTAAAGATAAATTATTTAAAAGATTATTAAATATAAATAATTGTTATATTTGATAAAATTTAATAAAAATTAATAGATTTGATAAAAATTAATAAATATAAATAATTATTATGTTTAAATAAAATTTATATAAGAAAATTAAGATATTATTTTACTTAAATATTTTAGATATAATTATTTTAAAATATATTTTATATAATTTATTATATTAATTAAAAGTAAGCGTATTTTAGTCCTGAAAATTAAGAAATAAAAATAAAATTATAATAAAATCAAAATTACTTTGTTTTTTTTTTAATACTTAAGAGGGAGATAGTAATTAGATATTTACTTATATTATCTGTCACATTAGTATTAATAAAATAATAATATTATTTTATTTTATTATTAAAAAACTAAATAAAATAATATAAATAATAAAAATAAAGTATTATAATAATCTTTATTAGCCTTCAACCAAATAATCTTTTAGGGGGCGTTTAGTTTGGGTAATGTTTTATTACCAAAATAGAAAGATTACCTTGAAGATAGATTACTTAGAAGATTACTGGATATAAATTATTACTATGTTTGATAAAATTTGATAGGTATAAATAATTATTATGTTTGGTTAAAGGTAATAAAAGATTATTAATAAATTATTTTACTTAAATGCCCTTGAATATAATTATTTTAAAATATTTTTTATATTATTTATCATATTAATTAAAAATAAATTTATTTTTGTCTCAAAAAATTAATAAATAATAATATAATTATAATAAAATCAAGATTACCTTGGTAATCTTTAAATACCTAAGGTGAAGGTGGTAATCATATTACCACCTATATTACCTCCCATGTCAGCATTGGTAATAGAAGATTACTGTAATATTTTATTACTGACAAATCAAACAAAGGAATAAAAAATAGATTACCAAGGTAATCTTAAAATCCAAGAACCAAACGCCTCCTTAAAGTGAAGAGTTTAGACTCAAATTTTTAGGAATCGATGGTATATTAAGATTATAGTTTTGAGTAATTTAATTTGATAATTTTAAAGTTAATTAATATAATTTTTCTTGTTCGATGTGATTGATTTAACTTTAAAAAATAATTCAATTTAAATAGTCTCTCATTACTTAAAAAAAAATGTGAGTGCTCGTTGTTGGGTCAATAAATTGCAGAAAGAAAAAAACCCTTTTTTTTTCCTAAAGATTTTGTGAAAGGATAAGTTCTTAATCAAATATTATTCTATGATTAATTTAAAATTTTATTTAATTATAAAATGATATATAATTTATATACTCAAAAGTATGCCAATCGTCAGTTTATTTATTCTTCATCGCCACCTCATTTCTCATTCTTCTTCTCCTTTCTCACTTCCCCTCTGGCTCCTGATCTTTCTTTCTCTTTCAATAAGATAGCAGCCACGCCAGAGGGGCCAGCTTCTTAGTGCCCAATATATAGTAACCCCACCATTGCAAGAGCCAGATAGTTGCCGCCTTGTGATTCTGTAGTTGTGGCCAAAAGACGACTCAAAGAAGGACGCAACTATGGCCTTGTGAGGAGCCTCACAAGGCAGCTACTATGACCACCGACTGCACTGAGATTGTAGGATTTTGAGTTTTCCGATGGCCGTGGTTTGCATTTGTTGATGGGGATGTGTTGATAGTTGATATGGGTTTAGTGTTTTTGTAGAGATTGGTTTTTATTTAGGTTTGTTTTGAATGGTAGATTCAGTGGATGGTGGCCGGAATTTTGGGTGGTAGGATATTGTTGAAGGTATATGTTAGAGTTGTGATCTTATGCAAACAATAAACAATAAAATAAAACAGAACATGAAATTTTTTTTTCTATTATTAACTTAAATTTAGTAAAAACAACATCCAGGTATGAGTAGAATCCCATCCTCGAATCCCATATATCAAGGTGAGGAAGTTCCAGAGTAGCCGAACAGTGTAAGAACATTGGGTAAAAGTGAGACAGTGACTTTTACCAAAATGACACACAAGTGGTAGATCTTGCAAACAAGGAACTCGATCAGACACGATGGCTAGCACAATCTTGAACATTGTGAATAACAGATGGCTAAGCCGACGATGCCAGACATTGGAGAAACTAAAAAAGAAGAACGAACAACAAATGAAGAGATAAATGATAGGGATCACTACTGCTACGACCAAAAGAAGAGTTTGTTCTGTCTGTTTGGCTTTAATCACAAACTAGTCGAGTTAATAAGGCGAACAAACTTTTTACTCTTGTATCCCTCAATTTTAAAAATGCGTTAGAGGTTTTTTTTTTTTTTTCATACACAGCTCTTTCAAACAACCAATCTTCTCTCTCTACGTCGGCCTTGCAAGGATTTTGCCTTGGTTTCTTTTTCACCGGAAGTCCTTGCCAGATTTTCTATCAGATTTTACTCTCTTTTCCAGCAATTTTTTTAGACTATTTGAGCAATCTCTTTGCCGACACAGGAAAGCAGAGATGAGGGAAGTCAGTGTAGTGACCAATTACTAGAGTAGCATAGTTTAGTATCGTGTCGCTTGGCATCTGCATTACCGTTTCAGTTTTGCAGCTGTTGCATTTGAAGCAGCAGCCCAGGCCCAATTTTTGGCAAGGTTCACGGAATCATAACTCGTAAAATTGCCAGTCATATAAAGCTTTGGGGCATTTGGTTCCAACGATGTTTTATTACAATTATTTTGAAGATAAATTATTTTAAAAATTATTAGTGATAAATTTATTATTATATTTAGTTATGTTTGTAAAATTGTTATATATAAATAATTATTTTGTTTGATTAGAAGTACTAAAAAAATATTAATATATTATTTTATTTATTATATAAAAAATTAATATGTATAAAAATATTTTTTATATTTTGTATTATTTTAATTAAATATTGAGGATAATTTTGTCCTAAAAATTTAATAAGTAAGGATAAAATAGTAATAATAATTAAGATTATCATGATATACCTCACACACACCATTGATAATAAAAGATTACTTTGTAAATCAAATAAAAATAATTAAAGTAATAAAAGATAAATTATTAAGATAATCTTTAAATCTCTTAACTAAACGGACCCAAAAGGTCATACAGACTATACTATAGGTCTTAGGTCAAGGCTCATAGACTAGTTTGACGATGTACATTAAAAGAATAAAAAAATTAATAAATTGGTAAACAATAAAAAAATATGTAAAATATATAAATATTATGAATCATCTAACTCTTAGGCATGATGGGCCTAAACATAACTTAACTTTTAAATACAATAGACTATACCAGAACTGACCCAACACAATCTACTGTTATATCTAGTAAGGGATGAATACCCATTCAAATTAGTTGAATTGAGTCGTATGCATAAATGGGTGGGGGAAAGATAGAATAATTCTCATTACAAGGAGAAGAAATTTTTCTGCCTAAAATTTGTAATAATAAAAAATTGTGTAAAACTATAGCATATAAAAGTATACTGGTAAAATATCAAAGATAATAATTGCCAGTTATATTCTGTTTTCCCTATCTCAATCTTCTTTCTTCCTACTGTGTATTGCCTTTGGTTTTCTGCAAATGCTTTAAGACTTGTGTGATTGATATTCAATTGTGTTTGAGTTCCTCATAGTTAAGGAGTCCTCTCCATAAACGAGCACTGCAAATTAGTAGAATTGACATTTGACTTTTACATTTGGCTACACTGAACGTATTTGGCAATCTGAGTGAAAAGCAATTAGAAAGTAGTGAAGAAAGTGTGAACTTGGTGACATATCCTAATAATGCATTTCTGGGCTGATGCTAGTTTTTCTCTGATAAAGGAGCTTATCAGTGGCAATTCCATGTTAATCTTGAAAGTAAGCATGCCCACCATCTTAAATCTCAATTCTCAGATAGTGATCATTATATTCTAATTATTCTCATTTCTTGGCCTGTCTCCCTGTCCAAAGCAACTGTTCCCATTATGAATAGGAATCCAATTTTCATATGGCTTGCTTGCTACGTTGAACTATTATGAAGATGAAGGATCGCTTAAACATATGGCTTTGGAGAAGGTTCTATCTACCATCAAATTCCAGCAGTTTAGGCTCTGATTTACAGGATTTTGATGTCATGGTGACTTTTTTCTACAGATTAATCGTATGTACAAAGATGTTCTGGACAGAGGAAATTACGATGAAAATTAACTGGAACAATGCATGACTTACACTTTGATTAGATGATCAGAAAAAATGGGAGGGAAGTCATATCTGCATTCTGGGCTTTGGGCAATCTGTCTAATGGAGGACTTTGCTAATTCATATCTTTCATATTCCCGTCAACTTTAGAAAAATCACTAGATATTCAAACTATCTGGTAATTTTTTTAAATAGGAAATATGCCATACGAAACTTGAGATGCCCCAAAAATGTTGCATGGGTTCTTATAGCTGGTTTTAACTAGTTTACTATTGAGATTCAATGGAGTTCAATTAATACTCCAACGCAAGGTAAGGCATATGCTGAGCTGCAATAAATATAGTGATTTGTGAGCTAATATAGACAATAATGCTTGATGGGAATGCCTCTGCAGACTCCATCTAGCATCAGAACATGTATTTTTTTTATTAGAGGTTCTACTTGTCCTGTTGTTCTTGTCAAGTATGATTACTGTTGAAAATATTTTCATTTATGTGATTATGATCCCTGCTGAGAGGCTATTTTAAAATCATGGGAAAGGAATCAAAGGACTTTGTTTTTGCGTTAAAATAAAAGGCAGTAACAGTCCATATGTACTATATTCTTTCCGAATTGGGCTTGATATCAAGTCAATGCTTCATTTCATCCTCTCATGTTTTGCTTTTCGCTCTTGAATTTGCATGCCTTACTGTGCTTTATACATTTATCATTTGGTATTGTGATTCTAATCAACCTAAATTTTGTTTTAATGAATGAAACCCTGTGACTGTCAAGCACAAACTACTTAATAGAGATCAATAACTAGTGAGGACATCAATGTGGTGACTCGAAATGCCAGAAAAACTTAGTTAAGCATAATACTAGAAGCGCAAGTTTAGTTTTTAATATCTATGAATTCATAAGGTCAATGTTTTGGAGGTGATCATTCAAAGAACCCATCATCTTATTCATCTCACTGAAAATGTTTCTTTCAGGAAACTCTACCTAGATTATCTCCTCGGATGGGTGTGGCGCTTGTTCTAAAGAAGATAGCAGCTCTTTTGAGACAATGACTGCCCTTAGTGCAAGTAAAATTCAAACAAACTTTCTTCTTTGAATATAATTTTGATATGATATATTGTATACTTTTTCACCCAAGTAATCTTTGACGCAAAAGTATAGCTTTATTCCCAGCACTTTGAAATGAATAGGAGATACTCATTTTGCGCTTTCCTTTCATTTCATATGAACAAAGATTGTTGACAGAGTGAGATATATATATATATATATATATATATATATATATATATATATATATATATATATATATATATTCACTTTGCTCTTTTGACCAGTCCATTAAGTTTGATTGATCACAAGGCCATTGACATGATAATATAAATAAACACCTTTTCTTTTGCTCCTTGGCTCCCAATACAGAGGTATTGAAAGTGTTTTGTAAGTATCCCCCAGCTTTTGACTGTTTTTCGCTTCATTGATCACTCACCCTCCTTTATATATTATAACGCACACGCCTTTTTTTTGGTTGAAAAAGAAAAGTGAAACTTTTTTTTTTAAAATTACATACTCTGTTTCAATCTAACTATCAGATCATCTTGTTTATTCATAGACATTATTCTATCATGAAAAAGAACATAAAATAAGAGTTAAATACTTCAATCTGTTCTCTTTTTTCCAAAACACGGAAGATTATATATATACAAAAGCTGAGTGTAAAGAATGACCAAAAAGAGAAGTTACTGTACGCTGAAGCACTTCTACGATTTGGGTTGTGACATTGATAATTGCCCATGGGCCAAAAAGACTTATTCCCACCCAAGGTTTAATGTATTTTAAAATTTTTATCCATGAAATTTCAAAAACCCTTATATCTACTTATTATCCAACTTCTATTAAAATTTGATGTAAAATAAAAAGATAAAATTGTTATTTAATAAACAATTTGAAATAACTAAAATTTTATCTTTTTTTCCATTTTAATTTTTGAAACTGACGATTTCCCCCTTGACTTCATATTTTTCAATTTTGAAAAATAATATTTCCACCCGCTATAGGGTTTCATACTTTTCAAGTTTCTCTTTTGCAGCTAACCCCCAAAAATTTTGAAATCCCCCTCCCCTCATATAGTTCTTGTCAACTATCCTTTTTTTGGCCACCTCTCCCTTCGTCTCTGGTTGCCTCTCTTCGTCTAAGCCATTTCCATCATTTGTTCATCAACAACACTGAGAGAGAGACAAGGAAGAGAGGCCACATAAATGCAGAGGTGTTCGTCTCTGTCTTGGTGCTAATTTCTTTGTGAGTCTTGATCGCACTAGAAGGGGCTGACAACCTAGCAAACTTCTCTGGTGTGCATCATGAACAAAAGTCTCATCGCTAGACCATGAAATCATGAATGAAAACCTACATGAACTCTTTGTGCTACATCAAAGAAAAGATTCGCAAAGAGAGAGACAAAAGGCTTTGCGTTTTTGTAGCCTCTCTTCCTTATCTCTCTTTCAATGTTGTTGACGAACAAAATGATGACAACGCTTGGATGGAGAAAGGTCGGCTGAAGAAGGGCAATAGACAAAACGTATATAGGGGGAATGAAAGTTTCAAAAAATTTGGGGGACAACTGCAAAAGAGAAACTTGAAACGTATGAAACCCTAGAGAAGAGGGTTTTGGGGGGGGGGGGGGGGGGGGGAATTTCACTTTTTAAAATTAGAAAATATGAGGTCAGAGAAAAAATTATTAATTTCCAAAACTAAGATGAGAAAAATAGATAAAAATTTAGTTCTCTTAATTTTTTATTAAATAAAAATTTTATCCTTCTATTTAACACTAAATTTTAATAGAAATTGAATGACGGACAGACATTCAAGTTTTTAAAAATTCATGGATAAGAGATTAAAAATACATTAAACCTTGGATGGGAATAAGTCTTCTGGCCTTGCACATAATATAATAAGATGAAATTTAATGCTGGGGAAGAGCCAAAGAAAACTATAACTAGAGATAGAGGGGGCGAAACAGACATTGCCATATATCTATTCATATAAAATTCTCCGTTGCAAAAAATACTAATAGTAGTAGTGCAAAAAAAATTCCACATACAATAATCAAATCAAAATATCAGCTAGCTTCTTCTTCTTATTATTAATTGGTGCATAACATATTATTAAGTATCATTGTATTTATGTAATAAAACAATTATTTTTTAATAAGATATTCGTTACTTAAATTTTATTGGCTAGATGTGAATTTTTATTATAAAATATTGTTACTATTTATGATTAAAAAATGACTTTTTATAGATCCAAGAGTTAGCTTGAGTAATGAAATGAAAGAGTCTTCCTATGAAATACTAATGTTTAAATAACATAAACTCCCTTGAAAGATCTTAGATGAATTAGCTTGGATCTAAATAGTGATGGACCATAACAAAGTGAAACCCTCATTTATCTAGTATAGTAGTTGCAAATTTGTGAATTTAGTTATTTGTCTGTCTCATGATAGTTTGATGTTAGATTGTCTCACAGATAATGTGAAATTCAGATTAATTATTACACGCAAATTTAGAATACACATGCGTAGACATCGATAATTTGAAAGCATTTGAAATAAGACGATGACCACTGAAGCTATCCGTAGTTTTCAAATACTTTCGAGATCAAAATATGTGTTAGGAAATGAAGCCTCTACGATTTGGTTAATAGATAGTTTCGCAATCGACATATACTGCAAGATATCTCATGCATTCTCTGATAGTCTTTTTTTTTTTTGGGTCATGTCAAATCCGCTTTAGCTCCATTTTCATTTCTTTCCTATTCATCTGCTTTTATGTTGTAATCTCATAAACCAATTTGCATGGATGCATGCATACACACAGATGCTTGATCAAAATAACTTCCTGGCCTATTGCTAATCAATATCAACATCGAGAGAGATACATGGATATTCATATTACTTCAGTTCATATATATGAATTGACTTTAACTTCTAGAGTTTGTTCTCATATGCCTTTTTGCCATCTGAGTTGGATTCTGATCAACATGATAATTCGCTCAAAGTATGTAGATTAATATATAAAAACATTTTATCTTTCTTTTGATTGACATGAAATAATATTCTATCTCATACGTAACTTGGACTTCGGACATATCTTCTTTTATTAATTTGCAACTCTATCTGTATGTGTCAACTTTGGAGGTGTTTTCCTTTAATTATTGGGCCAAATGACTATTTCTCATCCTATCTTTGATGAAACAGCGATTTTTCATCCTTCAAGTTTAAAATTTTCATTTTTTTCATCTTTCGGTCAAATTTGTTAAAAAAATCTATTAAATTTTCTCTCCAATGCTTCTCTCTCTTACTTGGACCCAGCCAGCAGCAAACTCCACCACAACCATCTCCTCCTTCCTACCTGACAAGAAGCTCATTGTTTTCAGCGTCCCTGGCGGATGAGTGGAAAATAGAATTTTCAAACTTAAAAGACTTATTCCCACCCAAGGTTTAGCGCTTTCCTAAACACACATTTGCAATACACACCCACCATCCAAATCCTATTAATTTTTTTAATTATTAAGGATAAAATTATTATTTTATCATTAAATCTTAAAATCTTAAAAGTTTATATCATTTTTTCTTTTTAGTTTAAAAAACTAACAATTTTCACCATGGATTAATTTTTAAAAAATTTACTTTTCTCCATTAAGGTTTCAAAATTCTCATTTCATTTTCTGACGACTAGCTCCAGCCAAGCCATCTTCTTCCTCCTCCATTAACGATGGACAATAGAGCCTCACCGACATAATTCGGTGATTAGCATAGCTAGGATAACGAAAGTTTCGTTTGGACAATGAATTCTTCATCGTTTGGAAGACAAATCGTCTTATTCATCTTGACAACGACAAAGATGAGACAAAGACAAATCATTCGTCTTCATCTAGACGATTCGTCTTCGTTATTGTCAAGACAAATAAGATGATTCATCTTCTAGATGACGAATGATTCGTTGTCCTGGTTGCATTAGTTGTCAATTTGTGTTGGTGAGCTGCTATCGTCCATCATTGACAAGGGAGGAAGAAGATGGCTCAGCTAGAGTCGGTTGCTGGAAAATGGAATGAGGATTTTAAAACCTTAAGGGAAAATGAATTTTTCAAAATTTAATCCTAGAAAAATTATTAATTTTTCAAACTAAGGGGGGTTTTATGGTTTAGTAGTAAAATAACGATTTTACTTTTATAACTAATTGTCTTAGTTAAGTTTAACATCTCATGGGTGGATGTTTAGATTTTTGAAACCCCACAGGTGTGTGTTTGGGAATGGGATAAACCTTGGGTGGGAAAAAGTCTTTTGGCCAACTTAAAAGGTAACAAATCATTAATTCATCAAAGTTTGGGTGTAGAATAGTTATTTGACTTCTTATTATCATCATTTTTTTAATTATCTTATACAACAAACAATTACTTCTTTTATTTTTTAAATAAATATTTTAAAGGCACATATTATGTTGGTGGCCAATTTAATAAAATTTAGGCCAAAACACTTGTTTCTACCCAAGGTAAACTCCCACTAGCCAACTTTCAAAAATTCACAATCCCACCCATATGCCATATTTTATTAAAATTTTCAATTATAAATAATGATAAAATCATCATTTTAATAATATTATTAAAAATATATAATTTATTTATTTTCCCTCAAGTTTTAAAAACTAACAACTTCATCTCTGTTTAAAATTTTACAGTTTTGAAAAGTCACATTCCTCCCCCCAAACTTAGAGTTTTTTTCACCTCTTCGGCCACCATCTCCACTATTGGCAACCTCCATTTTCCACCCTAAACCTTTGTTGATGTTGTTTGTCACATTTTCCCATCCTAAATCATCATCTAGACAATTCGTCGAATCCAAACAAAAATCGTCTGGACGATGAGTCTCTCCGGCCATCACACATGGGAGTGAAATTTTGGATGACAAAAGAGGATGATCGTTATGATAGGCTTTTGTAGTAGGGTGAGGAAATGTGACAACCAACGTCGATAACAGTTTAGAGTGGAAAGAAAAGGTTGCCAACGTTAGAGATGATACCAGATAGGTAAGGTAAAAAACCCTAGGTTTAAGGGAGAAATGTGATTTTTTAAAACTAAAAAACTTTAGATAAATGTAAAATTATTAGTTTTTTAAAAATTTAGAGGGAAAATATAATAAATTATATTTTTTAATAATATTATTAAAATAATAATTTTGTCCTTATATCTAATTGAAAGTTTTAATATAAATTGAAAGTTTTGTCCTTATGTCAACAGTAAAGTTATTATTTAACAAAAATATTTAAAACAAACTAAAAAATTTATCACATTCCTCCCCACCTCCTAGGCTTAAAAATCTAATAAATTCCCTTTATCCAAAGTTTCAAAAATGAATATTTTTTCCTAAAGTTTTTCCAACTACCACTACTAATGGTTGGAGACAACGACAACCAAGTTCTCTCTCTATCTCAACTTCTCTCTGCATCTTGGTTTATCCTCGGTCATCATCGACCAACGAAGACTCCTTTCTCAATCTTGACAAAGATGATGATTCATTAATTGGGTATGGCCGGGAATGGAAAGGCATTGATAGAGAAGTTAGGAGGGAGAGAGAACACGATTGTTATCATCTTTGACTGCTCGATAGCATGGTTGAAAAAACCTAAAGGGGAAATGTTTATTTTTCAAATTTTGGATAGAAGGAATTTGTTAGATTTTTAAACCTGAAAGGAGATATGATAAATTTTTAGTTTTTTTAAATATTTTTGTTAAATAATGATTTTACCCATGACAGTAACAATGCAATTTAATAAACAAGTAGATATTTGAGTTTTCAAAAATTAATAGATATGAGTATAGATTTGCACTATACCTTGAGTGTGAATAAGTCTTTTGGCCATATGAACAACATAGAGCTAATAATTAATAAAGACTGTTGTGATATCAATCCTCATCCAGTGATCAAGGTAATCTAAAACTGAAAAAAAGATACTCAAATATATAAAAATTCTCTTGATTTTCACGTGAGCCAGATATTTCGGTTTTCTTAACCATACTCTTTTTTTTTTTTTTTTTTTATTAGCATACATATAAAGAAGCAGAATTAGTATTTCTATCATGGAGATTTATCTCCGAGAATCTGGTAAATTCAATATCAGATTGAACTTTTCTTTTGTTTTTTATACGAGGAATCTCACCCAAATTAAACTGTTTACTTAGAATAAGATTATTTATGTTAAGCAGGTTAAATCTTAGATTTAATGTTGACTCTATAAACAAATAAATTAAGAGTTTGATCTTAAACTATTACGTTATCCTGATGGGTTATCATATTGGAATTTGTTTATTTCTTTAGCCATTGCCTTTCCTATAATTCCTAAATATATTCTGCGTAAACGACAATGGGTTGGCATCAAGAATTTGCATATATCTGTTTAATCAATAAAAGAATATCATGGATTTTTTCATAAATACAGAGCATCAACAACATATCAGATTAGCTTTGGTTGATTCTTTTAAAAAAAAAAAAAAAACCAGTTTCAACATTTTCCCTGTTCTTAATTTGATAAATAAGTAAAACTAACAATGTTCTTATTCTACGAACATAAATATTTATATGAAAAGAATCAATTCTTTTTTCTGTCACGACAAAAAATGAAAGAAGAAATTCTAAAATTTTCCGATAAACAGTAGAGGTTTATAAGATTTTGATATTGACTAATCACTGACAAAAAGCTCAACTTTTATATAATTTCATGGAATAATCAATGAGAAGTTGCTTTCATAACCAAGGTTGGATTTGAGTCAAACCGAGTTTGAGTTCAATCAAATTTGAACTCGGTTCAATTACTATTGAAATAAGTCCGAACTTGAGTTTGGGCTTGATGAGTCACAAAATTCAATTCTCAAATTTGATTCGCTCACAAATTGAGCTGATCGCAAGCTTGGCTTGAGTAGGCTCAATGAGTCTAATCACGAGCTAAGCTTCATGAGCTCAAATGAACCTGTTTAAAACCCATGTGCTTCTGTCTTTTTTTCAATAATCTAGAACTAAATTGAACTATAATAACTCATTTAATAAAATTGAATTACATAAATATCATTATTTCAATCAAAATTTATTAAGCAAAAAAGACAAAAAAAAGAAACAACAAAAAGTATGAAATTCCTTATCATTCAGAATATTAAGCACAAAGTTACTTAATTCTATTAAGAAAATAAATTTTTAAGAACTAAAAAAATCAGTATGTAACAAAATAACAATAATATTATATAAATAACAAACTTCAATTCTATTAAATACAACCAATAAAGATGAATAATATTCTTTAAAAAGTACATTAAGAAATATCAGAAAAAAGAATATTGTCTTTTGACTTCTAAGTCATCAAAATAAATTTATTTATAAAATCTCATGACTTGTTTTATTCATATTCAAATTTTCCACTAAATTTTGTATCTACTAATTGATATGGTCCAAAAAGAGTCTGTGAAAGATTTAGTTTGAAATTAAAAAATTAGTTTATTTGGAGATTAAAAAATTAGTTCAAGATCAGGGAGTTAAAACTCAATTTCAGTTTGAAAATAATTTAATTTTAAATTTAATTTGCATAAGTTTAAATTCAAATATTTTAATTAACTCAAGCATTCGTTTTTTTAAATAAACCTAACTCATACACTGAAACAGCTTGGATCAAATCAAGTCATAATGACAAGTGGCTATCTAACTATTTCTAAGTATCAACTGAACTTGAGCTAAATAATTTAGAAAGCTACAAGACATTCCTGCAAAAAGTTATCAGATTTTTGTCTCATTCATGGAACGCCAACTAGTTTATCTGGAAAAGACCAAAGAAGCTGCCAAGGAAGCTTTAAGACCTAAGAAAGACCAAAAAGACAGGGCGAGAGTGCCTGTGGCTCAGTGGATGGAGTGTTTGGTTTTTAAGTAGAAGGGCATAGGTTTGATCTTTATCTGGCGCACAAGCTTAAAATATTTTTGCTTGCTAACAGGCTGCCTTGGCTTACAAGCCGAGTTGAGCTCTCAAGCTTGTTTTTTTAAGTATATAGAATTCGAATTCGAATACGAATTTGAATAAATTTGATTTAAACCCAACCTTATTCATAATTATTCCCATCCACTTTCACGTGCAATTGAAAAGGAAGCAACTACACGCAAATTTTCTAATTGAAGCCATTGAATTCTAAAATCATAAAAATTGGAGCCACTGACACATCCCAATATCTGGGGGCGGGAATCTTTATCATCAAATATTTCTTTTTTCTTTCTTATATATTTTGCTTGAATTTTTAGTATGTTAAATGTTGATCATATTCATTAAACCTACATATATTAGGAACTTTATTTCTCAGTTTTAAATTACTTTACCGATACTAAGTGTAATCTGGAATTAGAGATGGCCATTTTTGTCCATCTTGTAAAAAACTTTTCTGTCTCTATCTTGTCCAAAATATAGGATGATAAGAAATTTTATCCTCTTTCTTATAGGAAAATTTTCTCTCCCATTTGTTTCTCCATAACTATTGGAAAAATTCTTTACACTTTTCCTTCCCCGTCTTTATTAGAAAAAATTTGAAATATTTATTAGATGTCAAAATATATTTATAATAATTTAAAATTTTTAATGATAATTTGATACGTAAGTATTTAGAAATATGTAAGGAACTGGTCAGGAATATATTTATCTTATCCTTAATTATAGGGATTTTAGTCATCTTCATTCTCATCTCCAACTTTATCAAGAATTTTATTTTTATTCAGGAAGAGATACATCAAAAATCCAATTTCACGAGGTGAACTATCTTCTCTACGTGGAATTGGAATGTAATCACTTTTATGCAAAGCAATTAGAGCAAAAAATTTGGTTGCTATAAACCAAATATTAGGTTGTTTTAAATAAACTTATGAAATAAGAATGTGTGGGTCATTATTTTAGTATGACCGAGTAGGATGGCCATCAAAACTCCCCTTTGGAAAACAGAACAATGGATTAAGGCATTAAGCACTCTGCCCCTCTTTCTCATTTTGGGCTCATCTCACAATGCACTTCACCTAATAAAATTCTACGCGTAATAGTTTATAATATATTATTTTACTTTTCTTGACCAAGAAAAACATTAAAAAAAAAATCATAATACTACATAGGATTAGGTTGCTTTATACAAATTCAACATTGTATAACATATAAATTTATAATCTCTAAAAGAGATAGTTTAAGTGAAAAAAAAAAAGATTCATATATTAAAAAACATAAGTTCATGTATCCTCTACAGATATATTAAGATTAAATTTTTAATTTACTTATTTCAATGATGGTGAGATTAGTCATTAGACTTAAAGGTTTGTTTTGCTCAGTATAATTGGTTTGCCATAAATGAATGATCTGATTTGAGTGGTTTGTCGTAAAAAAAAAAAAATTAACTTATAACCAGGTTTCATTACTGCCTGGGAGAAGGAGAAAAGTACTTGATTATTCATCATGCATATGTATCGCAAATATATAGTTTCCACTTAACATATTGACACATTAAATTGTCTATATTATATTTCCAGAGATAATATACTATAAGCATTTTATTATATCTAGGATGTTGTATTTTTAACATTTTAAATAAAAACTTCACATATAAAAAAGGATCAAAAGATAAATAGATGTTTAATTAAACTATGTGATCCATTTTTTAGTATATAATTAGTTATACAAATGATGTATCATTATATGATTAAATAATTTTAAATTAAAAATAAAATAACATTCAATTAAATGTTAACACGTTATTTATATACGTAATTGTTTACTAAAAAATGTATATACATCACTTAGCTCATATTTGTTAAGCTCACAGAAACTGTATAGACATTGAGTTAATTACTTGCATTAAGAGCCTGATTAATCGGGTCCCAATCGACTGCAAAAAAGAAAAAAGGATTTGGACTGAAAACACTGATGTGTTCCACTTTTTTTTTCGCACTAATCAAAAGAATATTTATATAATCTCAGGGACAATTAATTACATAATTAATAAAGCATACGCACTCGATCGGAATCAGAAGAAGAAGATTGATTGATAACAGAATATTTGATGGGTATATATAAGAAGAGAGTAACCACTTCATTTATTCATTTCGTCTTTCTTTCAATCACAAATAGATAGAAAAAACTTCTCTTGATTAAACATGGCTTTAAGCATGGCGAATTTCGATAAGTTGAAACCCTATTTTCTTATGGTGTTTTTGCAATTCGGGTCAGCTGGGATGTACATAATTAGCACGGCGACTCTCAACCATGGCATGAACCGTTATGTCCTCATCGTCTATCGAAATGCCATTGCTGCTCTTGTTCTTGCACCTTTTGCACTGATTCTTGAAAGGTCTTTTTTGTTTTAACTCTCTTTTTATTTAAAATCTCTACCTTTCTGTATTGATATTTCTTGCTATAATTAATGTAAAATAACCCATTACAGTGATTAAGATACTACATATAAATGAAGTAAATAAAGCCTTAACAAGAGTGGCGGAAGACGAGACTCTATGTACAAGAGAACATGTATTTAAATTTTTCATATTAATCAAAATCTTGTTACTTATATGAATTTAACCCTTATCCTTTCTGTTTCCTTTCCAATTTCTTTGGTGCAGGAAAACAAGGCCAAAGATGACGATTTCAATCTTCCTACAAATAATGACACTGGGATTTTTGGAGTATGCTTTCAAACCCACAAACATACATGCACAATATCTCACAACAGCCAAAGGGAAATTAGACTCATGCTTAATAATTACTTCATATATTAACAGGCCAATCGTAGATCAAGGCTTCTCGTACTTGGGGATGAAATGGACATCGGCATCTTATACATCTGCTATTATGAATGCAGTTCCCTCAGTCACTTTTGTGATTTCTGTCATTTTTCGGTAAGCATCATATACCAGAATTCAATGCTTGTGGAAAAGGTGGAAATTTTAAAGCCACTTTATTCAGTAGAATAATCAGGCAGCAAATAACTTTCATTTGTACAATCAGAGAAGTAATCTAGATTCAGTGCTTCAATGAAGCCACCTTCTATACCCGGAAGTGACATACTAATTTTACGATAATCTTGATTTGCTAATATTTCAATGAATTACTACGAACCCAGATTAGAGATCATAAACATCAAGGAAATATACAGTCAAGCTAAGGTATTGGGGACCCTACTTACTCTTGGAGGAGCTTTATTGATGACACTTTACAAAGGCCCTGTTCTTAATATGCCATGGTCGCACACAGAAAGCCACCATGAAAGCAGCAGCAGTGAGTCTTCAGATAAACACTGGGTCGCTGGGACTCTTTTAATCCTGCTTGGCTGCGTCGCCTGGTCCTGTTTTTACGTTCTTCAAGTAAGTCTTCACATTTCACATACATGCTGCTCAATTTCATAACTCTTTGGAGATGTTGTTATTCCCATCTATAATACTGTTGAGGGGAAGATATATCGATAAATGACAGATAAAATTTCTTTTATTCTGCCGTCAAAACTTTTTAAGTACGGAAGATAATCAATCCTTAAAATCATTAAAAAAATACTTAACGAGAATATTATCTGTTCAATAATTAGTCTTTTGTTAATGTTAGTTTTTTTATTGTGCATCTTAATTAAATTGAATTTCACATGTTTCAGTCAATCACCATAAAAAAGTACCGAGCGGAACTCTCTTTATCCTCCTTGATATGCTTATCAGGCACCTTGCAAAGTGCAGCAATAGCGCTTGCTGTAGAGCGTCGCGCCAGTGGATGGGCAGTGGGCTGGGACTCCAGGCTCTTAGCTCCCCTTTATACAGTAATTAACCACCAAACACTACAATATTTAAATGCTAAACAATGATTAAGATTAACAACTAGTTAATTTGTAGCATTAATTAATTAAATTTAAACCACAGGGAATAGTTAGTTCGGGCATCACGTACTATGTGCAAGGGCTTGTTTTGAGGACAAAAGGCCCAGTTTTCGTCACAGCCTTCAACCCTTTATGCATGATCATTGTGGCTATTCTGGGCTCCATAATTCTATCAGAAAAACTTCACCTCGGCAGGTACTCCGTTCAACATTATCTAAGAGTGAAAAAATATTATTCGTGATTCACTGAAAAAATAAGAAATTGACAATAGTGAAAGAAAAATAATGAACAAATAAATATTTGATCATTATAAGTATTATTTTTATGATTTTAACAATTAATTATTTAAACTCTCATTAAAATTAGATAAACCTATATTTTTAATAAAAAAAATTGTTGTTAAAAGTTTATTTCTCATTATTAAAAAGTTTTGACGACAAAAAAAGTCTCATTATCGCATGTCATTATAACTACTCTCATTAAAAATATTAACGATGAAAATATTTTTAATAAGAAAGACTATAACGACTAATGATAACGAAAATTTTCTTACTGTTAAAATATTTTAACGGTGAGAAATAGATTTTTAATAATTATTTTCTTTTTGTTAAAATAATAAATTTATTTTTTTAAAAAAATATATAAATAACTAGTTACTAAAATCATAAAAATAATACTTATAACAAGCGGATACTTTATTTTCCTCTATTATTGCTTTATTTTGTAGTGATTAAAGTAGATTCATGTTTATGGCAACTTTTGTTATTCCTTTTTTCTCAGTGTTATTGGAGGGATTATAATTGCAATAGGCCTCTACTCTGTTGTGTGGGGTAAAAGCCCGGATTATTCAGGTTCATCACCTGCAAAAGATGACGCCGAAGAGCGACGAATTACTGCAAGTGACAAAACTAAAATGGTGACTGCCACTATTAACGATGAGCACATAGCTGGATCAGCATAATACTTTCCATTAATTCTACTGCTAAAAAGCTGATATAAGATGTATGTAATAGCCTTCCTTTGCCTGGAGGCTCCTTTGCAATTTTAGCCCAGAACTTTATAACTATTAATTGGAGCCAAATTACACATTGGATGGATATTAAGGTTACATATCTGATGTTAATATAATTATCAATCATGCAAATACATACCAATCTGCATGAGCACAACCTTTTTTTTTTTTTTTAATCTCAAATTAATTTTTGCATCGAATTGAATTCCAAACTTCTTTATTAAGAGAGATGTGACCTTTCCAGGTTCTAAATTTGATGTGAAATGGCATAACTCATGCATGAGAGTTATGTACATAATGTAAGCATGCAAGCAATAAGCATCAATGAAGTTAGCATGCAATCATAGTAATCATCTAAGCATGGTTAAGCTACTATACAAATAGTAAGCATCATGTAGACATCAACAGAGTTATCCAAGCACAGTTAAAAGGACAAACAAAAAGTTAACAGTAAGCATATGGGTGGAGATGTACACTTGCTAACTGTAACCATGTGTACATTATGTACACATGATTACCGTCAACATATTTAGATATTGTAAACATTATATATGCATGCAAACACACAGTACTTCCATGTAAACAACTCAGCAACCAATTCATCATGTAATGCATGTAAGTATACAATGTAAGTACAACGTTTAAGTATCCTGTAAGCATTAAGGAATTGATCGTTCAACTTGAATATGCATGTAAGCATCTATTGTAAGTACAACCTTTAAGTAACCAAACAGTAACTCATTGAAACAGTAAACATCTAAGTAACTTAGTGGTCATGTAGACATTTAAGAAACCAATTAGTAACTAATTGATCATCAAGTAAGCATACAATGTAAGTAATTATTTAGGTAAGCATCCACACAATTGAGCAATAAGCATTCAATGATTTATCATTAGTAGTATATACAACAACAATATTTTAATACAACAATACACATTATATACATAGTATCTTAATACAACAATACACTATTCAAACAACAACAATAATATTGTTAACAACAATACACATTATATACATAGTATCTTAATACAATAATATACTGCTCAAACAACACCAATATACATCAATAATATACAATAACGATATAAACAGGCTATATACAACAACCTCAACAAACATAATCTAACACCAAAGCATCTACACAAACACTACACATTCAAGCACGATTAAGAGGAAAAATAAAACATTAAACTAATAGTACCATGTAGAACGTGAAAAACCCTAAAACATACTTACCATACAATAACCTTAAAAATATTATATAAAAACACCAAGCTTAACCGTAAGCCTCAACATCATAAACCATCAACACAATAATAGTTCAAACAGAAAAACACTTCGTCAAAAAACCATCAAACATAAAAAACACCTAACACTAAGCCAATACTTTGAGTGAATATACCTCAACTGCGTAAAAACTCTTCAACCCCTTAGTATATATACGTTTCCTCGTTGTTTGCTGCAAAGACCACCATCAAAATCTGTTATGTTGTCCTTATTGACATGGGTAGAACTAGTAGAATAGAATCCCTTACGTTGTCATCATTTTAGGTTACAAACACTACACTCACATTTCAAATCGTCGGAACAACAATAGTCATCGTCGTCAATAGTTTGCTGATTATCACATTCAACTTACACTCGATTTTAAGAGGATTTTCACTTAGAACAAAGGCCAAACAAGAGAAGAAACTAAAGAGACTTCGATTATTTTGTTCATATCACGTTTGAAAATTTTTTGGACACTTGTTGCATGCTGATTCATTAGCAAATGAAAGAAAAAACCTTTTTTAAAACTCAGATTTTTGCAAGTAAAGGTGAAATTACTTATCCACCCTCCACACATTGTTCATATATTGGTTGCTTCATCCTAAACAAATCCATTGTCGTTGATCTTCTGCAAAAAAAATTGAGTGTTGATTACATTTGAATTATGGTGCATTTATTGCAATGACATGCAAGCCAATGCATGAGTTGCTGATTTTCTTTTTTCTTTGTTCGCTTTTCATATAGCACGACATGTGTCCAAAATATGTGATGCCACGCCACGGTTTTCCAAAAAATTGACGCGTTACTTACCAAGACGAAGAAAACAATGACTTTCGTTTTTCAAAAGCTCCACGTGTCAACACTTTACATAGATAGCGTTTAACGCTCAGTTGCCCGCATTAATTCCTTTGTATATTTTCATTTATATAAATGAATTTTTTAATTTATTTTGTTTAAAACAAACCCACGCAAATGACTAAATTGTCCTTTTCACTAATGGAAGGCATTAACAAAGTTGGCTTAAGGATGGGCGTTATTAACGGGTGAGAAGTTCGGTTAGCACAAAACCTTGGGTGGGAAATTTTCATATGGCCTTTATATATTTTAGTTTTTATTATATTCACAGAAAAAAAAAAAGTAAAGGAGCAACACCCATTAATCACAAGAGTTATATTATATATATACACTTTTGATATATAAATTAAGTATACAGATAACATATTATCTTTATATTCAAATTTTATATATATATATATATATATATATATATAACTATCGTTTTATTATAATCACGATCATCTGTTCAATAATTCTGAAAGTACGTAATACAAATAACAATAAAAAGGAAGTTTTCCTACTTTTTATTTGGGTCCTTACTACTTTATTTAAGAGATAAGACCTTCCCGGCTTTGATTTATAATTGTAAAAGGCCGAAATAAATTTGTCATGAATACCCATTAAAGAATTAAAATGGATTCTTTACTTATACGTAAGAAATCCCAAAGGACTTCTGATAATGCAAGAAAAAATCTAAACTAAAAAATAAACCCTTTGTTTGGTTGCCAATTGTCTTGCCTCGCAGCTGGGATGGAAAGCAGGATAACAACTTGAATGAGATTAGTCAAAACATAAACATAAATAGCTCCATGAAAGATTTTAATTTATACCTTTTACATGATCGGTTATTTTTTATTCCTGTGAACGCAACTATAAATTGTATCTCATATTTGATTATTTAAGAGAGATTTCTTTGCTCTTAACTCTTGGTTTTATTTTTTTTATAAGTTTTTAGTCATATATGTTGCTCATTAGGATAATTTCTAAATGGAGAGCGATGAATACATATCGATCCTACCCTATAACATATGATAGTAATAATTAACTTTGGGATAAACAGCAATTAAAAAGACTTTTTTTTTTCTACTTGAAGATTGCCTCTTATCCAATATTAAAATGTCAGATGATAAAATCTCTAAGTTAATGAATCAACCGATGCAAAGAGGTTGGTTTATGAGATATAGTATATTAGTTCAATCTGTATTTAATTATATCTCTTGAACATTTATTTGTTAAAATTTTAGGGGGCTATTAATACAATTAATGTAAAGTGGTGTGGTAAGTAGATTGTTGTAATGATGGGGGAAAAGAACTATTTCTCATCTAATTTTTAGCTCATTCTTAAACCTATACCCACGGAAGATGAAAAACCCCTATTCCCACCCTTAGGCAAACTTCTGTTAATTTTTTATGTTAAAAGGAGGGGTAAAATAGTTATTTTATTGTTTATATTAAAAAGTTATAAAATTTATTACTTTCCGCCCCTTAGGTTTTAGAAACTAACATTTCACCTTTACTTAAAGTTTAAACTTTGAAAAGTAACATTTTCACCCCCAAACCTAGGGTTTTCACATTTTTTAAAACTCAGTCGTCTCTTATATCTTTCAAAAATAGCAATTTCATCCCCATTCTTCAACTGCATCTTCCGATGTCATCTCTGACCTCCTCCTTCTCCTGGTGCGACAGCGATGGTGTGATGAAAATATCTTTATCTCCTCATCGCACGGTGCAACAAAGAGAGACCTCTTCGTAGCTCCACCTAGATGACGACTCGTCATCCTTCGTCGCGTCATCCAGACGCGACAATGAAGCGTCGTCCTTCTTTTGTTCTTTCAGATCTGGACAACGCTTTATCATCCAAATCTGGGTGATGAAGGGTCGTCCTTCGTCGTCTTTTGTAGTCAAAGATGGGAGATCGGTGGAATGCGTCGGTCGTCAATGGTGGTCGGAGAAGGAAGCAAACTCTAGGGGTAAAATCTAAATTTTTTAAACTTTGAGGATGAGTTGAGGTGTTAGTTTTTAAAACCTAGAGGGGGGAAATGATAAAATTTTAAAGTTTATAAGTAAAATGATGATAGAGATTTTTCATTTTTCGTGAATATAAATTTGAGAATGACCTAAAAGTTGGGTGAAAAATAGTCCTTTTCCCTAATGATGGTTTCGATAATTAATATAATAAAATGGGTTAACGAAAGTTAGAGGAAGTAGATTGATGATTCAACCATTTGACTTATCAATTTACAGACAAATAGACAATCAAAATACACTTAAATCGAATCCACGGTCACCGTTGAATCAAAGACATAGATTTCTCACCAAAATAATAATAATGAGATTTAATATCATTGATGTTTTGATTAATAACACAGAACTAATAAGTAATAAAGATTATTGTCACATCAATCCTAATCCAATGATCTAGATGATCTAAAATTAGTGTTTTTAAAATTGAACCGAATTGGCTGATTTAATCAGTTGAACCTTAAACTAGTTTGTAGCCTGATTCAGTTGATGTGTATATTGACCGGTTTAAAATTCATACAAATCCGATAATCTGTTGAACTGAAAAAACTATTTAAACTAATAAAATTATATTAAACTTTATAATTTTTATCATATTAAAATTTAAAAAAGTTTAAATTTATAAGATTTTAATTGAATTAATGATAAAATTTATTATTTGTTTTTTTAATCTATGTAATGAAGTGTTAATTGTTTAATTAAGATATTTGAAATTATTTTTTGCTTTTTTATAGGTTTTTATATTTTACTAAATTAAAATTTATATGCCAACAAAATAAATATACTTGGTTTTTATTGATAATTATACAAATTACTTCTAATGAATTTTATATGTTTATATTTAAAAAATTGTGATAAATGTTTGATACTATTTAGAATATACATAATAATTTGAATCAGTTAATTAAATTGGTTGAACTACAAACTAGTAAGATAACCTATTCAACTACCAATCCGATTTTGAAACATTGTCTAAACTTAAAAAATTACTCAAATATAAAAAAATTCTCTAGATTTTCCACATGAGCCAAATATTTCGGTCTTCTTAATTATTCTCTTTATTTTTTTATTCAATAAAACTTCTATACAAATAACGATGTGTTATTATATGATTGAATATTATTTTATCTTTAATTTTCAATTATTCAATCACATAATAACGCATCATTGTTTGTACATAAAGTTATTCACATAGTACTACTCTTTTTTATTAGCATACATATCAAGAAGCAAAATTAGTAGTTTTATCATGGAGATCTATCTTCTAGGACCTGGTGAGTTGAATATCACATTGGACTTTGTTTATTTCATATGTTCATTAGCCATTGCCCTTTCAAGAATTCCTAGATATATTCTGCGTAAATGGCAATGGGTTGGCGTTAAGAATTTGCTTATATCACGCAAATTCTTAGTCCATGTTTTTCTTTTTCTTAATTATTTCTATCCACTTTATCGTGCAATCTGAATGGGAAGCAACTACACGCAAATTTTCTACTATTAACCATTGAATTATAAAATCTTAGAAGTTGGAATCACTGACGCATCTCATTATCTGGGGGCGGGAGTCTTTTTCATCCAATATTTCCTTTTTCTTTCTTATCTATTTTGCTTGCATTTTTAGTATGTTCCACGTTGATCATATTCATTTAACCACGTATCTTCATTTCCAAGATATTACAAACTTTATGTTCTCAGATTTAAATTACTTTACGGATACCAAGTGTAATCTGGAATTAGAGATGGTTGTCCTTGTTCATCCCAGCAAGGGAAATCTTTTTCTGTCTCCGTCCAATCCCCAATATAGGAATAATGAGGAATTTCTATTCTCTCATTGCGGAAAATTTTCTATACTTTCCCTGTCCCATCCCTATTAAAATAACATTGAAATATTTATTAGATGTTAATATATTTATAATAATTCAAATGTTAAAATAATAATTTAATATAAAATTATCCAGAGAATATATAGGTGACAAGTTAAGAGTAAATTTATCTTGTCTTCAACTATAATAATTTTAGTCATCTTTGTTCTCATCTGTAATTTTATCAAAAATTTTCTTTTTGTTTAATGAGGGATAAAACCCTATTTTATGAACCAAGCTGTCATCTTTACCTAGAATTGGAATGGAATCACTATGAGTAAAGTAATTAAAGCAAAATATTTGGTATTAGGTTGTTTTAAATAAATTTATGAAATAGGAATGTGTGGATCATTATTTTGGTATGCGTGAATAGGATGGCCATCAAAACTCGACTTTGGAAGCAAAACAATGGATTAAGGCATTAAGCATTTTGGGCTTATCTCACAATGCACTTCACCTAATAAAATTCTCCACATAATAGTTTATAATATAGTATTTTACTTTTCTTGACTAAGAAAAACATAAAAAAAATAATCATAATATTAT